>NC_081538.1:14969419-15106919 GCF_030273125.1 Centropristis striata | reverse complement strand
CATTTTTATTAATTAAACCCCGGCGGCAACCTCCTGGTCTGAGCAAGGAGGCAAACCAGGAAGTGCCTTAAGCTGCATTCTACCAAAAATTCCAGCAGGGGGCGCTAAATTTGGCTGCAAAAAAACTCTGTCCATTCATTTCAATGCAAAATTTGAAAACTTCTCACTTGATGTATTACCTCAAAATGTTTTTAGGACAACACAGTATCAATCGCTAGTAAAAAATCTTCTTCAAGACAATTTGATGTTAATAGTTCAAATAATGGCCCCATTTAGAAGAAAATAGAAGATAAAGAATTGTATGATTTGGGGCGTCAACATGAACATGATCAATACACAGTGAATATGCATTTTTATTAATTAAACCACATAACAGCATGTGAAAGCCACCGGTAACAGTATGCTGCTTACAAAATGCATCAATACAGACAATCTAATAGTATATTTAGAATATATATAAAACAATCTGAGTGGGTTCATTCTGCATAACAACTACTTTTACTTTTCATACTTTAAGTACATTTTGATGGTGATACTTTTGTACTTTTACTTAAGCAAGGTTTTGAATGCAGGACTTTTCCTTTTAGTGGAGTAATTAAGTACAGTCAAAAAAAGGTTTTGTTGAATGAACATAATTTTATTATGACAAGTGGTTGCACAAAATATTTTTTATCTGAATCTAGATCTTTTTATTATGTTGACTGGACTCATACATTTTAAGTAAATTTTAAAAAAATATATTATGTAATTCTTTCTCAATTATTTTGAGTTCATTTTACTCAAATTAAAAAAAAATAGTAAATCCAATTAAACCCACTTTAAATTAACTTAAATAAATTGTGTATGTTTTTTAAATATATTGTACTCTTTCAAATCAATTAAAATGTTTAAATTGTACCTTTTTTATTAAGTTGATTCTAATTAAATATTTTTTAGCTATCATACATGACAGAGAACCACAAGATGTGTAGACCACCAACTTTAATATGATACAAACAATACAACACAAGAAAGCAGAAATCCACTGCTTGGATTCTGTCAACCAGAATCATAAGGATGGAATGAACAGTCTTTGAGCTACATTTAATTAAATAAAATAAGATTGTCATAGTTCTGACAATATACACTGTAAAAAAAGATAAACAATAGCTACTCAATAAAATTTAGGCAACAGATTGCACGCAATATTTTTAATTAAATCTAACTACGTTAAAAGTTGAGTTAATAACAACTTAACAGGAAGTGCCTGTCAATTAAAAACAAACTAATTCTATTGTGTTGGATTCATTCAAAATTATCTTGATTTAGAATTACATACACATAAAGTTTATATTTAATGTGATCAAAATAAGCAGATTCTATCTCAAACATTTTTATATTAAAGTTACTTAACAACTGCCTCAAAATCAAGGACGCATTTATATTTAATACATTTTATCAAATATATTAAGTAAAATGAAATGACTACAGAATCATTTATTACAGTGTATGTTGAAATTACATGTAATTTATAAGTGGAGTTAAATAACACATCGTTTCTATTAAAATATGCTTAAATAATATATATATTATGTGACTTTGACCCTTAGTAAATGTTATATATATTTACTAAGGGTCAAAATCACTTTTTTCAGTGTATTAGTACTGTAACTTAAGTGAAGGATCTGAACACGTCTTCCACCGCTGGTTACTTTACACTACTGCTTTAACCCATTTAGGGCTAAAACGCCTGGAAAAAATGTCTGTAAAACCTCTGGGCAATTTTAAAATAACCCCCTAAAACCTGAAGTTTTTCTGGAAATTCAACAGAAGTGTCAACGCTTCCTACTAAATAATAGATTTTTCAAGCCTTTGATTTGAAAGTACTGGAAAACTCCAATGTTGCATTGCGACACTCCCACATGTTTTCTTTAGTTAGTATTCTGTAGTCTTTTTGTGTCATTTTTAGTCATTTTGTGTCTTGTTGTGTCTTTTTTGGTCATTTTGTGTCTTTTTTTGATCATTTTGTGTCTTTTTTTAGTCATTTTGTGTGTCTTTTTTTAGTCATTTTGTGTGTTTTTGTGTGTTTTTGTGTAATTTTGTGTCTTTTTTTAGTCATTTTGTGTCTTTTTTGTCATTTTGTATCTTTTTTGTCATTTTGTATCTTTTTTTGGTCATTTTGTGTCTTTTTTGGGTCATTTTGTGTCTTTTTTGGTCATTTTGTGTCTTTTTTAGTCATGTTGTGTCTTTTTGTGTCTTTTTTTGGTCATTTTACGTCTTTTTTTGGTGATGATTTCAAAGTTCTGGAAAAGTCCCTTGTTGCATTGCAACACTCCCAAATGTATTCTGATGCATTTCATTGGCCAAGAGACTGAAAATAGGTGGAAAAAACTACAAATACTACAAAATGACGTATCCGCTTTCCCGGCTTTAATAAGTTAAAAGGAAACACTCAATATGCAAACAGCTACTCAGTGTTGAAGAGAAAAACATTTAATCTAACAACAAAGAGAAACAACTTGGTTTGCTTCTGCATAATTACCTGAGATCAAACTCATTTGTACTCTTAAATTCTCACAGTGACTTTCAGAGAACGGTGTACAGTCTGCTTGTTAGTTATTAAACTGTAATTTCCTTGCAAGGTAGAAAAATAACACACTGAGGACAAAACAAGGACACACTGCCAAGGAAAGGCATTTTTTGGGAGACATATATTTTTGGCATTTCACCGGTAGAAGCTGCCAGTCTTCTTGCCTACAGCCTTGTTTGTTTGTGGTTTTGTGCTGGTGTCTGTTTTTATTTATTAATGGTGAATTTCATGGAGAATTATGGACAGACGGCTCTTTCCTAAACTGATCAACCAGATCAGCTTGATACACATTATAATGAGTGATTGGAAACGTGCTACAGGCAGCGACACTGATGATTGCTTGCAAAGACTTTGTTTGATTGTTTTTTAGCTATTTAGGCTCGAGACATATTTTTGTAGCAAGGCTGACAGTTGAGCTGCAAAATCTGCCTATAAACCAGAAAACTCACCCTCAGCACTGACAAGAGTCCACAACTTTGGCCTCCTACTCACTGTCAATAAAGCCAGAGCAAGTCTGTGTGTGGTGACGACACATTTTGGAGCCTCTTCCTCTAAACCGAACTACCAAAAATCAAACCTTTATCAGGGATTTAAAAAAAAAATATAACCTTTATTTCACATTCATTTATAGCAGTAGTTCTCAACCTTTTTGATTCGCGACCCCCTGCTCACTGAACACAATCTCACAGTTCAGATCATACAAACTCAGTTGATACGACAAATTTTTGACAAATATTGAAGCAGACAACAACTAAAACATCTATCTGTCTGTGCATTTATATATATTTTTATATTTTTTTAGTGTTACTTTTAATCTAAGTCCTTTGCTATCAGTTTAAAAGTCCATTCTGACCTACTGTGTGTAAAAGTCAGCTTCAAGCCAGAGACTCCTTGTAAAGTAATAATTTGCTACTTTGGGATTTGTCAGAAAAGACACAAAATTACACAAAAAAGAATCTAATTGACCACAAAATTACAAATAATGACCACAACAAGACACAACTTGACCAAAAAAGCCACAAAATGACCAAAAAAAGCCACAAAATGACCAAAAAGCCACAAAAAGACACAAAATGACCAAAAAAAAAGACAAAACTAGGCCTGCAAGCAGGACTGAACGGGACCGAGCAGAGTGGAGCCGTCGGAGGAGGCCACGTCGGGCGTGGCGCTCTGGGCTCAGTCCCTATGCGTCCCAAATGGCGTGTCTGTGTAAAACATGTTACTTCCTGTAGCCAGTGGGGGGCGCTATGACTGTGTGTCAATAATGATATGTGGGTGTGGTCAGGGCTGGACCCTCATCAGGTGTGGGAAATTTGGGACAGATTGGACAGGATATGGTCAAGTTATAGAGTCTGGTGTATCATGGCGAGATGCCATATTTTGCCGGCATGCCACGCCCACATATTCGAAGGTCAGTAAAGGTGTTGATAAGTTATGTTCCCAAAGGGCTTGTAATGGTATTGACCAATTTAGAAGTCAATGGGATGAAATTTGTAGGCGGAGTTTGGTAAAGTATGCAACGTGGTCATTTTATGAAAGGGGGCGTGGATTAAGCATAAGGGGCGGGGCTTTATGAAATATTGTTATTTAGAAGTGTTAAGGGCTGGACTCTGATGAAGCATGAGAAGTTTGGACCAAATGGGACAAAGTATGTAAAAGTTATAAGGATGTGTAGTTTTGTGGCAAGACGCCATATTTTGCTGCCATGCCACGCCCACATAGTGTGACAGTCGGTAAAGCTTTCAATAACTTTGGATCCCAAAGTACAAAGCCCTTGTGATACTGACCAAGTTTGAAGTCCATGGGGTGAAATTTGTCAGAGGAGTTTGTTAAAGTATGCGAGGTGGAAATGGGAAAAAGCGATGAATTGTGCGATATTCAAACCAAGATGGCAGACTTCCAGTTGGGTTTGAGGTATGGGTCCAAGAGGCTTTTTGGTGCGTCTCCACATGATTCATGTGTGTACCAAATTTCGTGTCTTTACGTGAAGCCTACTGCTAGGGCTAAGTATAAAACATGTGACTACCTGTTGCCAGTCAATCTGCAATTCAACTTTGAAGTCAATCAGGTTAAATCTGTAGGAGGAGTTCATTAAAATATGAAATGTGGTCATTTAATGAAAGGGGGTGTGGATATAGCATAAGGGGCGGGCCTGTATGAAATATTATGATTTAGAAGTGTGAAGGGCTGGACTCTGATGAAGCATGAGAAGTTTGGAGCAGATCGGACAAAGAATGGAGAAGTTACAACGATCTCGTGTTTTATGGCGAGATGCCATATTTTGGTGCCATAGTGTAACTGTCGGTAAAGATTTGAATAACTTTTGATCCCAAAGGCCTTGTGATGGTACTGACCAACTTTGAAGTGAATCAGGTTAAATCTGTAGGAGGAGTTCATTTAAATATGAAATGTGGTCATTTAATGAAAGGGGGCGTGGATATAGCATAAGGGTTAGGGCATAAGGGCTGTATGAAATATTATGATTTAGATGTGTTAAGGGCTGGACTCTGATGAAGCATGAGCAGTTTGGAGCAGATCGGACAAAAAATGGAGAAGTTATAACGATCTCGTGTAACCCTAGTTAGGGTTAGGGTTAGGGTTAGTTTACTTCAAACTTGGTCAGTACCATGACAAGGCCTTTGGGATCAAAAGTTATTCAAATCTTTACCGACAGTCACATTATGTGGGCGTGGCATGGCGCCAAAATATGGCGTCCCGCCATAAAACACGAGATAGTTATAACTTCTTCATTCTTTGTGCGACCTGCTCCAAACTTCTCATGCTTCATCAGAGTCCAGCCCTTAACACTTCTAAATCATAAAATTTCACAAAGCCCCGCCCCTTATGCTATATACACGCCCCCTTTCATTAAATGACCACATTTCATATTTTAATTAACTCCTCCTGGAGATTTAACATGATTGACTTCAAAGTTGGCCAGTACCATCACTAGGCCTTTGGGATCAAAAGTAATTCAAATCTTTACCGACAGTCACACTATGTGGGCGTGGCAATGCGCCAAAATACGGCATCTCGCCATAAAACACGAGATCGTTATAACTTCTACATTCTTTGTCCAATCTGCTCCAAACTTCTCACGCTTCATCAGAGTCCAGCCCTTAACACTTCTAAATCATAAAACTTCACAAAGCCCCGCCCCTTATGCTATATACACGCCCCCTTTCATTAAATGACCACATTTCATATTTTAACTAGGTCTGTAAACAGGACTGAACGGGACCGAGCCGAGTGGAGCCGTCGGGGGAGGCCAAGTTGGCGGAGGCGCCGTCGGGCGCAGCGCTGTGGGCTCAGTCCCTATGCGTCCCAAATGGCGTGTCTCCTACCACTGTGCTCGGGGTAGGTGTAAAACATAATACTTGCTGTAGTCAGCAGGGGGCACTATGACTGGGTGTCAATATTGGCACATGGGTGTAGTCAGGGCAGGACCGTAATCATGTGTGTGAAATTTGGGACAGATTGGACAATGTATGGTCAGGTTATACAGTCTGGTCTGTTATGGCGAGACACCATATTTTGGCGCCATGCCACGCCCACATAGTGTGACCGACGGTAAAGCTTTTAATAACTTTTTATCCCAAAGGCCTTGTGATGGTTCTGACCAAGTTTGAAGTTGATGGGGTAAAATCTGTAGGAGGAGTTCGTTAAAGTATGCGAGGTAGAAATGGGCAAAAACGCTGAATATTGCGATATTCAAAC
Organism: Centropristis striata; assembly: GCF_030273125.1. NCBI lineage: Eukaryota > Metazoa > Chordata > Actinopteri > Perciformes > Serranidae > Centropristis > Centropristis striata. Next base: position 15,100,633 of record NC_081538.1, on the reverse strand, counting down.
CAAGATGGCGGACTTCCTGTTGGATTTGAGGTATGGCTCCAAGAGGCTTTTTGGTGTATCTCCACATGACTCATATGTGTACCAAATGTGGTGTCTCTACGTGAAACCTACTGCTCGGGCTAGGTGTAAAACATGTTCGTTCCTGTAGCCAGCAGGGGGCGCTATGACTGTTTGTCAATATTGAGACGTGGTTGTGCTCAGGGCTGGACCCTCATCATGTGTGAGAAATTTGGGACAGATTGGACAATGTATGGTCAAGTTATCCAGTCTGGTGTTAGATGGCGAGACGCCATATCTTGCCAGCATGCCACGCCCACATAGTGTGAAGGTCAGTAAAGGTGTTGATAAGTTGTGTTCCCCAAGGCCTTGTGATGGTACTGACCAAGTTTGAATTCAATGGGATTCAATCTGTTGGAGGAGTTATGTAAAGTATGCAACGTGGTCATTTTATGAAAGGGGGCGTGGATAAAGCATAAGGGGCGGGGCTTGCTGAGAGATGGTTATTTAGAAGTGTTCAGGGCTGGACTGTGATGAAGCATGAGAAGTTTGGAGCAGATGGGACAAAGTATGTAAAAGTTATAAAGATGCCATGCCACGGCCACATAGTGTGAGCAGCGGTAAAGCTTTCAAGAACTTGTGATCCCAAAGGCCTTGTGATGCTACTGACCAAGTTTGAAGGGACTTGGGTGAAATCTGTAGGAGGAGTTTGTTAAAGTATGCGGCATGGAAATGGGCAAAAACAGCAGGAAACGCCATGTTTGACTCAAAATAGCTGAGTTCCTGTACGTTTTAGGGTATGGTTCTTGTTACATTCCGGTGCGGCTTGCCATGATACACGTACGTAGAAAATGTCGTGTCTGTATGACATTCCTGTGCGGGGGGCCAATTTTTCTTGACTTTCGAGGGGGCGCTGTTGAGTCATTTTGCCACGCCCATTTTCAGAACCACTGAAATACGCAAATTTCCCCGGAGGTTCTTCTTTTTACCAAATATGGTGAGCGTGGGAATGTGAGAAAGGCTGCAAAATGGCGATAACAATTCCAGAAAAATAATAATAACGAGTGGAGCCGTCGGGGGAGGCTACATCAGCGGAGGCCACGTCGGGCGCGGCGCTGTAGGCTCAGTCCCTATGTGTACCAAATGTTGTGTCTCCTACCACTGTGCTCGTGGTAGGTGTAAAACATGTTACTTGCTTTTGCCAGCAGGGGGCGCTAAGACTGTGTGTCAATATTGACACGTGGGTGTGTTTCGGGCTGGCCCCTAATCACGTGTGTGAAATTTGGGACAGATTGGACAATGTATGGTCAAGTTCTCCAGTCTGGTGTTAGATGGCGAGACGCCATATTTTGCCGGTATGCCACGGCCACATAGTGTGACCGTCTGTAAAGCTTTCAATAACTTTTGATCCCAAAGGTCTTGTGATGCTACTGACCAAGTTAGAAGTCAATGGGGTGAAATCTGTAGGAGGAGTTCGTTAAAGTATGCAGCGTGGAAATGGGTAAAATTGATGAATTGTGCGATATGCAAACCAAGATGGCGGACTTCCTGTTGGGTTTGAGGTATGGGTCCAAGAGGCTTTTTGGTGCGTCTCCACATGATTCATGTGTGTACCAAATTTCGGGTCTCTACATGAAGCCTACTGCTAGGGCTAAGTATAAAACATGTGACTTCCTGTAGACAGTAGGGGGCGCTCTGACTGTGTGTCAATATTGACTCGTGGGTGTGTTTTGGGCTGGACCCTAATCACGTGTGTGAAATTTGGGACAGATTGGACAATGTTTGGTCAACTTAGCCAGTCTGGTGTTAGATGCGAGACGCCATATTTTGGCGCCATGCCACGGCCACACATTGTGAATGTCAGTAAAGGTCTTGATAATTTGTGTTCCCCAAGGCCTTGTGCTGGTACAGACCAAGTTTGAAGTCAATGGGATTAAATCTGTTGGAGGAGTTATGTAAAGTATGCAACATGGTCATTTTATGAAAGGGGGCGTGGATAAAGCATAAGGGGCGGGGCCTGATGAAAGATGTTTTTTTAGAAGTGTTAAGGGCTGGACTCTGATGAAGCATGAGAAGTTTGGAGCAGATGGGACAAAGTATGTAAAAGTTAAAACGATCTGTATTTTTATGGCGAGACGGCATATTTAGCCGCCATGCCACGCCCACATAGTGTGAGCGGCGGTAAAGCTTTCAATAACTTTTGATCCCAAAGGCCTTGTGATGCTACTGACCAAGTTTGAAGAGAATTGGGTGAAATCTGTAGGAGGAGTTCGTTAAAGTATGCGGCATGGAAATGGGCAAAAACAGCAGGAAACGCCATGTTTGAGTCAAAATAGCTGACTTCCTGTACGTTTTAGGGTATGGGTTCTTGAGACTTTTTGGTGCCTCTTCCCATGATACACGTATGTACCAAATTGTTTCTGTCTACGTCAAAAAATCCTTAATGGTGAGGCTGTTTTGAAATTTTTGAGGGGGCGCTAGTGAGTCATTTTTGCACGTCCATTCCTGCGAACACTACCATATGTAAATTTCACGGGAGATAGATGTATATGCCAAATATGGTGAGTTTTTGAATATGATAAAGGCCCCAAAAAGGCGATTCATTTGTCAGAAAAATAATAATAAGAAACGGACCAATTACAATAGGGTCCTCGCATTTTCAGTGCTCGGTCCCTAATTAACTCCTCCTAGAGATTTAGCATGATTGACTTCAAACTTGGTCAGTACCATGACAAGGCCTTTGGGATCAAAAGTTATTCAAATCTTTACCGACAGTCACACTATGTGGGCGTGGCAATGCGCCAAAATACGGCATCTCGCCATAAAACACGAGATCGTTATAACTTCTCCATTCTTTGTCTGATCTGCTCCAAACTTCTCATGCTTCATCAGAGTCCAGCCCTTAACACTTCTAAATCATAATATTTCATGAAGCCCCGCCCCTTATGCTTAATCCACGCCCCCTTTCATTAAATGACCACATTTCATATTTTAATTAACTTCTCCTACAGATTTAACCTGATTGACTTCAAAGTTGGTCAGTACCATCACTAGGCCTTTGGGATCAAAAGTTATCAAAAGCTTTACTGATCGTGACACTATGTGGGCGTGGCATGGCGGCAAATTATACCGTCTCGCCACAACACACGAGACCGTATAACTTGACCATACATTGTCCAATCTGTCCCAAATTTCTCATACGTGATGAGGGTCCAGCCCTGAACACACCCACATATCAATATTGACACTCAGTCAGAGTGCCCCCCGCTGGCAACAGGTAGTCACATGTTTTACACAGACACGCCATTTGGGCACATAGGGACTGAGCCCAGAGCGCCACGCCCGACGTGGCCTCCTCCGATGGTTCCACTCTGCTCAGTCCCGTTCAGTCCTGCTTGCAGACCTAGTTTTATTTATTCTTGTTTATTTGTTTTCTCTCATTCTTTCCTCCTTCCTCTCTTCTCGCGTTAGCGCTTCTTGCTTTGTTTGCCTATTTATTTTCATTGTGTTATACATATAAGTGAGCCATGTTATATGTATTTCTATGTATGTCGTAGCATCTGCCCCTCATCCACATACACACACGCACACACACACACGCACATACACCTGTGATGCCTCTGTGCAAATTGTTTATCATTTATGTTTTTCTTTGTTGTTGTTTCCGCTGTATGTCTGCTGTCTCTACTTGTGGTCCACATGGTGTAGTGTATTTGTCTCTCATGTCACCTTGTTTGTTACGTCATTTCACCAATAAAAAATAAATAAATAAATACAATAGAGACCTCGCAGGTCATTGCCTGCTCGGGCCCTAATTATAGTGAAAATGTCCTTCGTTTTCGTCTTTGTCAACTTTTTTCATAAATAATCCAGTGTTTCTATTTCTCCACAGCTGAGTGCGTGTGTTCCTGTTTTGTGGGCTTCCAGGAGAAGTGCGAGTGAAATTACCGTAATGACACCATGTTGGCTGTAAAGAGCAACTTCTCAGCTTTCAGAAAACATTCGAATTTTCCCGATAGCGCAAACCGTTTAGTTATTGTGGTAAAAGTGTCGCTGGCGCAACACTCTAAACTTATGATGTTGTGTTTTCACTGTGTGCAAGTGAAAGTCTTCAATTCACCACGATATTACAAATCACTTCTTTTTGCGGCGGCGCTGAAAATCCAGCAGCGGCAGAATACATGTAGGGAAACAAAAAAATCCCGTATCAGTTGGGTTCTATTTCTATCCAGTTTTAAGCCACATTTTTACGCTTTTTGGTCAGTTTTTTTCATCTCTCCAGGATGTCCTGTATCCGCCGAACAATGTACGAGAAACACTGAATTTTAGCGCGAAATTGCTTTATTCAGATTTTTCACCCCTTTTAATCACCTGGTTCATTTGTTTAAGAGAGAAGGACACCGCTGCTGACAATTCAGATAAAGTGACTACAATGACACCAGTGGTGGAGAAAACAACAACTCCCATGGTCCTACGCTAATTCAAAACTTAACCCATAAGAACCCAGACCCAGTTATCCTTAAAGGAAAATGATGGGGGATATACCACAGAACAAGTGGACCACATAGAACACATTTATGATGTAAAAAAAAAAAATTCTACCACTAAATGTCAAAGATCTGTGATGTGACGTACACGTTACATTGGGCGTTTATTGTATTTATGTTTATGATATTTCTTATTTTAAATAAAAAAAAACTAGACACATTTTCTGCTTACAGAGACACAAATGTGCCTTTTTCTTTGGATCTCCACAACAAATATAAAAATTGCGTCATTAATAATGCTGTTTAACAATAAATTATTTTACAGATTTGTTTTTAAGTAACAAAATAGGAATAAATAAAAAACAAATAAAAACAAACAATTTGCCTTTTTGTTTGCATCTGCATAACATATATCAAAATTGTGACTTTAATAAGTTCAGTTCCCTATTAACAGATTAGAATTGTTAAATGGGTTTAAACTTAGCCTCGTCACAAAAAATAAGCTTTTTGAAATTAGCCACTTTTTAAAATTTCTGTTTCCAGTAACAGCCACATTTTGGAGAAGTCACTACTTGTCAAAGTCACATGACCACCACACCAGGATGTTGAGTATACGTCTCGCAGAGATGTATGTATATTCCAAAAATGAAGAGTTTTTGAATATGATAAAGCCCCCAAAAAGGCGATTACTTTTTCTGAAGAAAAATAATATTAATAGTTAGTGCTCGGTCCCTAAAAATAAATAACCAACAGAAAAACAATAGGGACCTCGCAGGTCGTTGTCTGCTTGGGCCCTAATAATAACAATAGTAGTAAAATAGTTTTAAAAAATAGATATATATAAAAAATAAATAAAAATTGCCAGGGGTCACAAGCAAAGACAAATTAAATTGTGTCAAAAATAGTGAAGTGGGAGCATAATCTCACAGTTTTGAGCTTGAAGTCACAGGTGATATTATTTAAAATAAATCTGCAAATAAATTGCCACAGTTTACTGGTATATCTACATTTCTAAAACAGATGGATAATAAGATCAGTATGGGAGTCACAAAAAGGGACAATTTTCTTAAAAAAATATATTTTTATTGAAAAAAAGAAAAGAAAATTCCAATTACAGGAATAGAATTATCCTTTTCTTATGTAAACTGTACATATATGTAAAATATATATGACAATTTAGATCTAGATCAACATATTTAAATTTGATTAAAAACAAAAGTTCTCACCGGGTAAAAACAATGAATAATTTTAAATGACATTACTTTCACCAAATCTTTTTCAGGGAGGGCTTTTGCTGTGAAAACCAATGATGTCATGCAACAGAGACATTTCGGAGCATTTCCAGTTATTCGCATTAAACACTGAATAATTCCCTTTCTTTAAATGATAGAGATAAGGAAACACGAAGGCGGTTTGTAAAGTTGAAGACAAAAGACACCAAGCTGTCCTTTCTATCTCACACAAAAGCAAAATCACCTCAATAAAACTTGCTCTCTCTTCCTTTGAAGCCAGCCTCTATAAATAACATCCCTGTGGTATTACATGGTGGGACTGCAGAGAAAACCGAGCTAAGAGTGCCCTCTACGTGCAGGCTGGAGCTCTGTGCTTGCAAATGTGGTACACAGTCATGCAAAACTGCTCGAGATACGCACTAAATGTACAGAAGCAGGCACAGTTATTGAGCTGCAGCTGCACAGGATGAGCAGATCGGTAAAACATTTTCCCTTTTACCTGCCTCTTAAGCATTTATTTTTCCTATATGGGCTCAATATTAGGAGCATCTAAGGTGAAAGACTGAGGGAAAGCTTCACGTTCATGGTGCCCTTTCTAAGTGCAGTGTCATCAGAAGTTAAGTGGGAAGGCAGGCCAGATCAAAGCAGCAAAGCAGATCTTCACTGTCTGACTTCATCTCGGCTAAAGCTCGAGAAACCCTGTCACAACCTCAGATGCTCAAAAAAAAAACCAGATTTTCCTTCCAGACTCATTATTCCCTCCAGTGCCGGATGATGCTACACACAGCAGTCACGCTTGTGTAACCCAAATCAAAGCGCTCCGTTTGAAGACTTGTTTGGTTAATAAGTCTATTACAGAGCTATAAAAAGTGCAATTAGATGGAAAATCTGGAGTCACTGTCAAAATCCCAGCTGATTTTCTCCAGTCAGATTAGCAAAGATGGGGTTCGTCACCTGCAGTGACTCATTCATACACTGAGTTAATTAATAGTCATAACATGCTACATTAAAGGGGTAGTTTGATTTATTGAAGTGGGGTTGTATGAGGTACTTACTACAAAGTTTTTGTGTTACCAACAGTAGATTAGTGACAACTTCATTCCAGTTTGGAGAAGCAGACAAGAGTACCAGCACAGAAGCTAAGCAATGTATTGCTGTGGATGGGGGCAGCAACATATTTTTCTAAAAAATAGGGCCGGGACTTTAATACGTTAATTAAGATTAATTAATTTCACAAAAATTAACGCATTAAAAAAATTGATGCATTTTAATATTTTAAAAGTATTATAGTTTTCAGAAGGTCTACCTAACTATAGGCTACCTGAATTTCTGAAATGTACTATATTTCTAAAAAATTGCACTGGTCTGTTGGAGTTGAACAAAAATAAACAATATTTTTGTTGCTTAAGCTTATGTATTCAGTCATTATTCAATGGTAGACTAAAAATCCATGTGAAAAAAATTACTTCTCACTGTTCTCAGGTCAAATATTTATATGCGATTAAAATGCGATTAATTTTGATTAATTAATTACAAAGCCTCAAATTAATTAGATACATTGTTTTTAATTGAGTCCCGGCCCAACTAAAAAAAAAAAAAAAGTTTGGTGGCTTTGACAAGAACTTTTAGGAAATATTTACAATATACAGTCATGGAAACATTTTTTGCTGCTGCTTTGCGTCGAAAGGAGCTAGCTGAGGGGGTTTGGGCATCTGGTAAGGATCCTCCCGGGTGCCTCCCGTTAGAGATGTTCCGGGCACGTCCAACTGGTAGGAGGCACCGGGGAAGACCCAGAACACGGTGGAGGGATTATATCTCTCTCCTGGCCTGGGAACGCCTCGGGGTCCCCCAGGAGGAGCTGGACGTTGTGGCTGGGGAGAGGGACGTCTGGAATGCCCTGCTTAGCCTGCTGCCCCCACGACCCGGCCCGGATAAGCGGACGAGAATGGATGGCTGGATGGAAAAATTTTTTGGACCACCCTTGTTTTCTTCAATTTTGTGTTCATTTTCATCCCTGGTACAACTAAAATGTAAATTTTTTTGACAAATATAATGATAACAACAAAAAAAGCTCATAAGATTTTAATTTAAGAGCCGATATCTAGACATCAGACATTAGACACTAGACATAGACAATCAAGAAAACCATGGAAAATGTCTAGATATCTGCTGTTAAATTAAACTCTTATCAAGCTTATAATAGTTTGGAATTTTTCATTTGTTTTAGTTTTACTATTGTGATTTTTTGGGTTTTCAAATTCACTTAGTTCTAATTCGTTTTGGGAGTGAGTTTGCTTGGGGGGGGGGGGGGGGGGGGGGGGGGCTTAGTTTTAGTTTAGTTTTTATTAGTTTTAGTGTTAGTTTTATTTTTTTTGTAGTGGGGTATTTGTTGGGTGCCAGATTAAAAAAGTCACAATAAATGTTGCCTTTATTTCCTTTGTCTGATCCATCTCAGCCCCAATAAGTTTATTAAATCATAAAACCAGATAGATTTCATATCAACCAAAAAGGTTTACATATGAAAAAAGTTGACAAAGACGAAAACGAAGGACATTTTCACTTTAATTTTAGTTAGTTTTGTAACCACAAAATACAGTTTTCAGTTAGTTATTAACTCTTGTTTTTATTTTTATTTCAGTTACCGGAAAAAAAAATGTAATTCTAGTTTTCGTTAAGTATAATAACCTTGACTCTTATGAGCTATTTTTGTTATCATTATATTTGTCCAAACAAATGTACCTTTAGTTTTAACAGGCATTAAAAGAACAAGAAATTGAAGAAAACAATGGTCTAATATTTTTTCCATGACTGTAGATTACACTTGAAGTGATATTTTAGTGCTGCTCCTCATTGCTTAGCTTCTGTGCTGGTACTCCTGCCTGATTCTTCCAACTGGGGGCGCGGCGACCTCCATCTGCTGTAGATAATCCATTCACTAAAGATAAGTACCTCATAACCACAACCCCACATCAAAAAATCCAAACTATCCCTTTAACATACACAGATGCATTAAAACTATTTGGTTCTGACAAAAGAGACACCCAGAAGTGCAGCACCTACAAAAGAGTGTGGAGAAGAAAAAAAAACACTTTAAGAATCTTTTAATAACATGGTGGAGCAAAGGAAGGACAAATGCTTTCAAAGCCATAAAAGAGGAATTATTCTGTCAAGATTTTTGGAAGGCCAGTGTGAATAGAAGTTGTAAGGGCATATCTAAAATTATCAATTTATGTGGCATGTGACTTTTTCTCAACCTGTCGTGTATATGGTGGCCTGTAGCTGGTGTAATTGTAGAAGTCATGCAGAAAAGTAAAAAAAAAACCCCAATGCCAGAATATATGTTAAAAAAAAAAAGTATTGTATATTTCCGGAAACCACATTTTTTAAACCAAAAACATGTTTAATATGGATGTTTGAAGCGCTGTAACCTGTTGTCACAGCTCATGGTTTTTCAGCCTTTCCTGCTTTGATTTAGTTTGGCTGATGCCAGAAAGCTTGAATTAACTCACAGTACTCTTACTGTCTAGCATTAAACAGCAGTACTACAAACGCGCCCGAAGCGGGATGTCTGATCAAGTGATTGTAGGAAATGGGACCACTATGAACGGGCCATCCTGGCAAACCGGGATATTTGACGTCTAACACACACCTCCCACTCAGTCCAACAGTCATCCAATCGCTGTTCACTGCGGCTGCCGTCACTAACTGTGCACAGCGTCCACAGCTTATTGTAAACAAACCAGCATGCTAAATGTACACGCAGTGTCTGCCGCTAATTGTAAACAAACCAGCATGCTAAATGTACATGTGGTGTCCGCCGCTTATTGTAAACAAACTAGCATGCTAAATATACACATCGTGTCCGCCGTTTATTGTAAACAAACCAGCATGCTATATTTACATAGTGTCAGCATCTTAATGTAAACAAACCAGCATGCTAAATATACACGTGGTGTCCGCCGCTTATTGTAAACAAACCAGCATGCTAAATTTACACGTAGTGTCCACCGCTGATTGTAAACAAACCAGCATGCTAAATTTACATGTAGTGTCCACCGCTTATTGTAAACAAACCAGCATGTTTAATATACACGTGGTGTCCGCCGCTTATTGTAAACAAACCAGCATGCTAAATGTACACGTGGTGTCTGCCGCTTATTGTAAACAAACCAGCATGCTAAATATACACGTGGTGTCCGCCGCTTATTGTAAACAAACCAGCATGCTAAATTAACATGTAGTGTCCACCGCTTATCGTAAACAAACCAGCATGTTAAATGTACACGTGGTGTCCGCCGCTTATTGTAAACAAACCACCATGCTAACTGTGCAGAGTGTCCGGTGCCTGTTTTAAAAAAATGAATATCACTTTGTGAACACATTGTGCTTCAGCACACACACACTGTACTGCTACAGAGCTAAAGCAAAAAGCATTTGCGGGACGGCACTAACCTGGGTATACCCATGCTGCCTTGCGAGCTCGATTTCGCTTCGAACTGCAAGGTGGCATGGTGTCCATGGCCGATTCTTAGCCCTGCTGTTGGTATCAAATCACAGAATGGGGAGGGACGGCAAGCTGGTATCACGTACTATTGGACAGACTGAAGCTTGTAGTTTGCTTACGGATCCAACATGGCTGCAGCAGATGCGAAGCTCTCTTTGGATTTAGCAGTAGACAGAGTTCTAGATAGTTTAGAGCCAAAGTTTATTTTAAAAGAAGAACAACATTTGGTTTTACACTCCTTTATCAACACCAAAAAGGATGTTTTAACCTTGCTTCCAACAGGATTTGGCAAAAGCCTAATCTAACAACTAGACCCATTAGTTAACCCCAGTCGTTGATACAATTGGCTAAGAGCTACGTACAGATGCTTATGATAGACATTCGTAGCGCTCAGTAAATGGCTCTGGACGACTCTAAACCACGCCTCCTCTACGGAAAAATGAATAGGTGGTCCCCAAGACGATATCTCATTTGTGATATAGTCTGGCGTTAGCCAGGCTAGGACAGCACTATTAAAGGGGCTAAAGTTATCTACTATTTGGTAAAAACTAGCAGAGAAATTTGTAGTCTGAGGAGACCAAAAAAGAGCAAAAAATAGAATGAATGTTGGATTTGGGTTCTCCAAATGGTTAGAAACATGACGTCATATGTACAGTATGTAGGGTTGCCAACCGTCCCTTGAAAAACGGAATCGTCCCGTATTTAGAAATAAAAGCACCCGTCCCGTATTGAGGTGAAAAGGGACGCACTTTGTCCCGTATTATTGTGACAGTCAAAAAATAGTCAGTAAATGCCAATGAAAATTTAATAACAGGGCGCTTTATATGTAAACTTACGGTAAACTTGTTCCAAGGCCCCGTCCTGCGCTGTGACCAATGAGCTGACAGCATATTCACACACGAGTATGACAATACAGAATACGCTCATCCCATTGGTCGAGGAGAAGATAGCAGAAGACAACAAAGCAGCATGCGTAGGTGACAGTGACACAGACGCCGACACTGCTTTACTGGGCGCTACACCTTCGAGCAGCGATGTGTCTAGTACCCCTCCGAGAAAAAAACAGAAAAGGATGCAAAAATACTGAAGAATGGGTAAAAGGAAGCACCTGGGTGGAAATAGTGCGTGATAACATCTATAAAGCACACTGCACGTTGTGCCGGCACTCTTTTTCCTTAGTCCATGGTGGACTGACTGATCTGAAACAACATGCTTCCAGTACTGCGGTCACGCCATCTGCACTTTAAATTTTAGTGCGCAATTACGTTGCACTTTACGGCCCGTTTGTCAGCTGCATGACTCCAAAATAGCCATTCAATTGTATTCATGCTGCTCCAATAAAATAAATACATCAATTTGTTATCAGCAAACTCCAGTGCATTCTTGAAGACCAGGTCCCCATGTGTTCATGACATGAATTTAATGCCTTTTTACTGAACCAATTTGGAACTATGGAATGCTATAATCTTCCAAAATGACCATTCAATTGCATACATGCTGCATTTTAAAAGCCAACAAAAGGAGTGAATCAAATTGTTATCAGCAAACTCCACTACATCTTTGAAGAACAGGGCCTAATTGTTATTTTGTGTTAAAGTGAATTGCTGGATAATCATTTGTTTTCCATGTATTCATGTCACACAAAAATATGCATCTAATTCAATTCAGGTTCGACCCAAATTGTTAAAAAAAATCATTTTACTTTCAAAAAAGGGGCTAAAAATTTCCCCACGCCAGGATCGGTGAAGGCAATCGGGTCGGCCAGCCCTGCCAATGAAGTGTCCCTTATTTATTTTTCGGGGAGTTGGCAACCCTAACAGTATGTTGCTCCCGAATGTGCAAATAGGCCACAAAAAACAATTAATTCAGTTTAAATTAAAAACCAACAACTTTAAAATGTGTCCATTTTGGTATAAAAATAAGAGGGAATGTCTACTATGGCTCATATTTTTTCCAAATTTTAACATTTTGTTGGGCTGCTGTTGGTATGTGAATACTTTCTAGTAAAAATCAGACATCTGGTCCTTCAAGATCAGGATAATGTTTTTTAAAGTGTCTTCCTGACACTGAGCTACAGCGAGATCCAGTGAGTAAGTGGCAGAACACTTGCAGTAGAACGAACAGCCAGTTCTTCACTCTACAACCTGGCTCCGGAGCAGACAGATGTGCTGATATGCCATCTATAGCCGCAGGCCTTTTCTGACTTCTAAAGGCTTCCGCTGTCAAAGTGGGGCGCCTGGGAGCGCATGACACAAAAGTTAAATGAAGGTTAAATGGAAGAACTTCAAAGTGGGAGATCTCCACAGAAAAATAACGCAGGAAAGGTTAATGTGTGTCTTGTTGAGACACCAGAGCAGCTTGTAGCTTTTGGGCATGACGGTTTGAGGTCCAGTTCGGGTCAGAACGCCTTGGGGCCGCCGTTTATTGGTTTCATTCACATAGTCGATGTGTGCAGCGCGATAAAAAGGTTTTAAACTGATTCTTGGCGAGCTGTTTTCTTCCAGGTCAGATTTTCCTCTGTTATAATTTCACTACATATTCTGTGATACTAGAGGCAGATATTATTGACTATGTAGCTGTTAGTTATCAGCAATTTGAAATCATCCAACATCTTCAATATGACGTAGTATATGACGCAATAAGTGATTGCTCATGCATGCTCATGCTGCAGCTTAATGTCTAAAATCTTTCATTGTTACACAAATCAAGTGCCAAAACCTTCCCTTTGCAACCAATTTAAGGCCAGGAAATGTTTGAAACTAGTTTGTTATGCGAAAAGTTGTCTGACTGGATAAAAGTGTATACTTCACAGACAGTCTCTCTCTGAAGGTGCTCATGGTGTTGCACTCATTGATAGATAAAAAAAAAAGTGAAAAGGTTAAAGAAGTTCTGATCCTGCTGATTTTATCACCTCCACACACCTGGCCAACTTGAGTGAATCGAGCATGCTTGTCAGATTGCACCTTGACAACTTACAGAACTGGACACAGCTCATCCACTTCCAAAACTGGAACGGTGGAAATAAAATAGACAGATAAATAGCATTCAGTGTATGCCAAGTATCTGTCATTTGCATACCACCATTTAAATAAAGAATACATAAAAATATGGCACAATTTCTAAAATCACCCCAATCATTGTTTTCTGCATTAAATGGTCTTTTCAAAAAAAATTTACATCAACGCATATTAGAAAAGGTCTAGGGAGATACCAATAAGGGCTGTTTCCACTACCGACCAATACCTGGAATGAGGCGGGTCTCACTCGCTGAAACGCCCCTAATTTGAATACGAGCAGTCCGGAGCTGACTTTTGTCTGGAGTTTTTTCGTCCCTGTGGAAGAGCAGGGCCTTTTTTCTCCCCTGAAAGAACCCTGGTTACTGATTGGATAGTTCGTTAAGCGGGATGCGAGTAGTACTCTACGCGACAACAACATGCGACTTTTCAGACCCCCTTAGCGACTATTTTTCAAGAAAGCGACTGGCGACAAATACAGCGACTTTTTCTAGTGTTACTGGAGACTCTTACTCTTGTTAACGAGCGGCGGAGGTCAGTAAGAACGAGTCGAAGTAGCACGGTCCTCCTGCAGCAGTCTCTCCCAGCTGCAGAGCTGGAGGGGATGTTAACCCCTTAGCGTCCAGTCTGCAAATTGCTAATAGGCTAACAGTTAGCTCTGTAGCAGTACAGTTTGTATGTGCTGTTGCTGTAGAAGGTGTTCACTTAGCGCCTTAAGTCTGTTTGTTTATAACAAGCACCGGACACTCTGTGCACAGTTAGCGATGCCATTAATTCACGATCACTATGTTTATGATCAGCAGAGACGCTGTGCATAATTAGCCATGCTGCTTTGTTTATGTTGTTTATGGCTACTTTGTGACTGACAATTGTTACCACAGTAACCTGACTATCAGGACATAGGCATAGTCATGTGTATCCATGGCACTGTGAAGACAGTATGTTGTACATGTTTTTTCTTCTTAGAACTTTGACCCTTTCAGTGTGTTTTCAGTTCATCAAACTTTATTTAACCAGGAAGTCCCATTGAGATTTAGAATCTCTTTTTCAAGAGAGACCTGGTCAAAATAGCAGCCAAAACTCAACACAAGTGTCAAAAAAATAACATTTACAATAAAACAAGTGCAATATATCACAATATTAAAACATAATGAGCCTTATTAAGAAAAACAAGCACATACCTCTATCACCACAGTCTTGATGGTAGCTTTAAATTCATTGATTTATATCAGACTTGCTAGTTTAAGCTTTTTCTGTAGATTGTTCCATTTCCAGGGTGCTGAGTAAGAGAATGCAGTTTTTCCCAGTTCAGTTGAAACATGGGGGACATTTAAGAGTAACCACTTAGAGGAGTGAAGCTGATAGGTCCCAGAGCTAACAGAGAGGAGGTTACAGAGGTACACAGGAAGTTTTCCAAGTAGATAGATAGATTACTTTATTCATCCCCGAAGGATGAAGGATCCCCCGAAGGGAAATTCGGTACAGTATTGCTTTGTAGATAAAGATAAACCAGTGCTGTTGTCTAGGGATTTGGAGTGATGTCCAACCAACTAGATCATAAAGAATGCAGTGATGAGTGAGGGACTTAGAATTTGTCATGAACCGTGGTGACGCATGGTTCACTGAGTCAACGCGGCGCAAGATGGAAGATGCCGCATGCATGTACAAAGTATCACCATAATCAATTACAGATTAAAAAGTGGCTTCAACAAGTTTCATTTTAGCACTGTAAGTAAAGCAAGATTTGTTTTGGAAATAAAACCCAAGCTTTAGTTTAAGCTTCTTGACTAAATCAGTGATGTGGACATTAAAGGAGAGCTTGTCATCTATCCACATCCCCAGGTATTTGTATGAGGACACTCTCTCAATGGATTTACCATCTGAAGATAAAATGCCACAGTTGACTGCTAGTAGCTGTGATCAAGAAACGTAACTCTAAATCTTTGGTCGCCTAAAAATGGCTTGCTCAGCGTTTACTTGCACTAAAAGACACTCTAAAGAGTCGGCTGTTCATTTTTTTCCATTAAGTAAATCTTGTTTTAAACCTATTTAAAAGGTTTAAAAAGGTCTATTTATCTTCAAGGCCATTACCAGAAAAGTACCTTCCTACTTAACAAGACTACTTGATTGGGATCATGGACGCCATTTGACAGGATCAAATAATTGGTTTACTCTCACAGTTCCCCATGTGCTGACTGAACTTGGGAAGTCAGCCTTTTGTTTTAATGTCCCGCCACCAGAATTTTTTTGCAACTGTCTGCAACTGTTTTAGCTTTGGTCATTCTAAATAGCATTTTTACTTATTTATTTATCTTGTCTGTTATCTGTATTTTGAATTTGTATTTCTATACTGTACTCATCGTCACTGTAAATGAGGGAAACCTCAGTGCCTTACAAGCTCAAATAAAGTGTTAACAATAATAACAATAAAACCTGTTGTTAACTAGCCAAACTAAGCATCACAATAAATTTCACAGTTAACATGGATGGAAGCACATTGCTAACCAAGCAAGCTAGCTAGCACTACCATTAGTTGGCAACATAGCACTTGCTATGCTAACAGTAACTGGCTCCACTGGGCTCATCACCTGTGTTACATCTCCAACTCCACCCTTTAGTTCAAATATGACCATTTCTGGTTAAAAAACCCCAATATGGAACTGTCCAAAATACAAAACTTGAGGCTTCAAAATGGTAGTGTCACACCGCGGTGAGGTGATGTTTTATTTTGTGTTCTGGTCTTGTTATTTCCTGTTTTATTTTGAAATAGTAACTCTCCTCTCGTTTCAGGTCACTTGCCCTTCCCCATGTGTCATCTGTCTGATTGTTTCCCCTAATTACGATTGTGTTCACCTGGTGCTCCCTTCCCTCCATGTGTTCCAATAGTCTGTGTTCACCTGGTGCTCCCTTCCCTCCATATGTTCCAATAGTCTGTGTTTTCCCTCGTCTTGGTCCAGTGTGTTTGACCCCGTCACCATACCAGCCACTTATGTCCTTCTTACCACAGCCACAGCTTGTCTTCTTTCTCAACCTTTTGGATTCCTCGCAAAAGTGATTTTTCTTTGTAATTTATTAGTTAAGCGCCGTTCTTAGTTTCATAGTTTTTTGAGTCAGTCGTTTTGTTTTTCCTCCTTTTGGAGTAATTTTGTGTTCCCTATTATTTTCCCCCCTTTAATCCTGATCCAGTTTTTCATAGTGTTTTAGTAGAATCTTTTATTTTTCCTATCAGGTTTTGTTCCTCCCTTTTGGAGCGCTTTTAGTTAAGTTAGTTTTTCCCCCTTATCTTAGATTAGGATTTTTATATTTAGTTTTTAGTGTGGATAGATTCAGTGCTTTTTCCTCCTTTGGAGCGACTTTTCTTTGTTTACTTTTTACTCAGAGTCAGGTGTTTCATAGCCCTTTTCTTTCACTCTGTGAGGATTTACCCTGCTGCATTATTTGAATAAAGAACCTTTTAAGTTCACCTGCTCTTCATCAGAGTCCTGACTTGAGCTGAGCTAGACAGGTAGTCCACCAACCAATGGGCGACGCCATGTTGGCCACACACACCATCCATCTTTTATATAGCATATGGTGCACACACATTACACATAATTATACCTTAGTATGGCTGCTGCTTACATCCAGATAGACTTAAAAGTCAGTGCAGAAGGGAAAAATCTCCAATGGCGAGACCTCCGATATTTACAGTTCTGTTTCATGTTAATGCAGCCCATGCACAGTAGAAAATCAGAGGAATAGGAGCTATTAGAGGCAGGTAGATGTAAGGTGATCAGCTCAACACCACATCAAACGAATGGTAACATCTCCACTGTGCCGCCTGCGTCCCTTCAGTATTTAACCTATTATCCCAACATTGTTAGTGCAGTGCAGTTGGTCTGGATGCCAATGTGACAGCTAATTGCAAACCGCCAGGACTCAAAGGCATCCAACCTGAGCATTACACAGAACAGAGTTTAACACTGTTTTGAAGGTCAACTTCTCCTGCATTCAAGCCCCAACAGGGGTGCCCAGTCCTGCTGAAACGCCTATCACAGGAAACTAGAGAGGCTCATTGTTCTCTCCTCTCCTGTTGACCCTTACCGCCCCATTAAAATCTAGCCTGAAACTCTGCCTGAGGGTCTCCAGCCATCATCGGCACGCGCAGCCTCACCAAAGCATTGCATACTAATGAGACAAATGGAGGGGGTTCAGAGTGGTGGTGAGGTCCGGGGTTGCATCTTTAAAGTGTGGGTTGGGATTGGTTACCAGGCAGAATTAATGACAGGCTCGTGTTTGGTTATTAGTAGGCTGGAAGCAAGGGAGAGCAGGAGGAGATTCACTTTGATTTGAATGAGAGCTGCTGATCCCATCCAGGTGTTTGTGTGTGCTGACTCTTAATGAAAAAACACACACAGATATTATTAGTAATAGTGCTGACATTCTGAATGATTATTACCTCTGCTGGGGAGGTTCTGTTATCACCCTGTGGTTTATTTGTTTGTCTCTCTGTCAGCAGGAATCTGAAAAATGTGTTGAAGCTTGGTGGGAAGCCACTTTTGTGCTCATGAAATTAACCTGGACACAGACTGTATCTTGACAAATATAGACTTCATTGTCTATTGTTGTATATACTAAATTAATTAGTATAATTATGTGCTTGAATTAAGATGTATCTATTATGATTTAGTTCTCTGGCTTTCTGTCCATAGGCATGTTTCGACTGAGTACTTTCTGAGTACTTTTTGGAAAGCGTTTTTTTGTTCCGCCCACTATTTAGTTCCCTTTAGCCTCTGTTTCCATACAGGTACTTTTGTAGCGGCTAACCAACGGAGTCCAAATGTGACGACACACCGACGCGGCAAGCAGTGTTGCCAACTTAGCGACATGGTCGATATATTTAGCGACTATTCAGACCCTTCTAGAAGAAGAAGATTACTTTATTAATCCCACAATAGGGAAATTCAACCTCTGCATTTAACCCATCCAAGTGAACACACCATGCAAGGAGCAGTGGGCAGCACATTACTGCACCCAGGGAGCTGTGCAGGGGGGGTTAGGTGCCTTGCTCAAGGGACTTCAGTCCTAGACCTGTCAGTACCGGGATTCGAACTGGCGACTCTCCAGTTACAAGCCCGATTACTAACCTTCAGGCCACAGACTGCTAGCGACTCTTAAAAAAAAACAAAAAAAAAACGACTAGCGACAAATCTAGCGACTTTTTCTGGTGTTATTTGAGACTCATTCCTACTCTTCTTAATGAGTAGTGTCGTCCCAAAGCACTCACAAGCGGCCCAGTCCTCCCAGCTGCAGTCAGTAGGGCAGGAGATGTTAAACCCTCAGCGTCCAATTTGCACCAGTATGCAAATGATATGTCAGTAGCGGCTCAGAAACTACCTACCTGAGGCAGGTACTTTCTGAGCTTCCTGAGCCGCTAACCGGTGAAGTTGGGCGGATCTTGGGCGTATCCTCTCTCCCAAGCAACACCCATAGCGTCTCATTAGAGGGAAAAGTACCTAATGGAAACGCGCCTTATGTGGCCATTCATTTCATTACTGGGATTTAAAGATCTTAACTTTTATCTTAATTAAAGTGTAGAATTTGAAAATGCCCATATCAGATACATTTTGACCTCAGGACTTGACTTTTGTTGCGATATTCATCAATGGAAAATTTATGTTATGTCTCTCTTACAAATATTAGTTGTACTACTTGTGGTTGACATTGGCAACAATGTCATGACTCACTCAAAAGGACAGGAAAATCTACTCACCCTGATGATTTCAAACGTAAACATTGAACAAAAAAGTGGAGAAGTTGGACACCAGCTACAATTCCGACCACATGGACAGGCAGGACCATCTCTGGTCCTGGATGGATAATGCATGTTAAGTTAAAGGAGCTGATGGAGTAGATCCTTCTCATGGCAGACATTTTGCAGGAAAAGCCCAGGTGCAGTAACAATGTATGTCATTATGCTCTATCACTGACTGGGACACTTCATGGAATGGAGCCATTGTTAATGTTATTATTTACACCTGTGCTTTTCCTGCTTTGACAAGTCAGAATATCTGGTCTATTGTATCACTGGAGCAGTACCTTGTACGACTTATGCTACCTATACATCAGAAGACTTTGAAAAGATTTGGAAAGACTCCTGGAAGAGGGTTAGGGTTAGGGTAAGGGTTAGGTCACAAACACATTAAGAAAGGCAAAAATTCCACAAATGAAGTCTTGACAAGGCACACCTGTTAACTGAAAAAAAATCTAAAATATACAACATATTCTGGTTTGTTTCACACTTTTTTAAACAACAATTTCCTTGTTCCTTCATAGCTCATTGGTACTATATATATATATACCAGATACAGTGTAGCTGATATGTAGAACCATGCCCATGTTATCCTTTACTTAAAAATAATGTATCGAACAAACATTTAGTCAATCTAACAGCTGTAATCCATAAACAAAAAATAAAGTAGAAAACAATCTATTTTCCTTGGGCATTTCCTTCTCCATTTATTTGTCATCTTGCCAATATCAGGCTGTTTGAATAATAGCAGCTTTCCCTTCTAACAGCTTGTTTGATAAAACACCAAACCATAAAAACATGACTCATGTGGCGAAGGCTTATTTGGATAGATACTTTATTTATTCAGCTACAGTGATTGGTGATCTATTAGAATTACAAAAACAGAAATCAGTTTTCATTACCCGTGTGGTTCTTTTCCTCACTCTGACATGACGGCTGCAGAGGTAGTGGAAAGACTGACACAATCTCAGAAACGCTTTAATGCCATACGTTATGATTGCCCTGATGAGAAAGCACACAGTACTCTGCTACTGGAAGGACGTCATGGACTGAGTTCACTGCTGAGACTAACTACAGCACTGAGGTCCAAACATGTGAACACAGCTGTCCTCTAATGTGTTCATACATAGAAATACTTGCATCCCAAAAACACAATATATAGCAAATATTGTCAAAGAAAGGTTTTAAAATATTTAGACTATATCTGGTGTTACAGCTTATTTGATTGTGTGTTAATATGATGTAAACACAAAAAGGAGTGTGTTTTGGGTGAGTGGCTTACACATGATTATGTATATAAAATGAATGACAGTAAACAATCAGTAGGAAGGACAGACTGAGACCTAAATGTCACAGTTCTAGCGACACAACACATTTTACTGTATTCACAAAAAGCTGTATATAATGGCCAGTATAGCACAATAAGGCACAGAGATGTTATCAGCAGTCCTTCAGCCTCCCAGTAGCAAACCACCTTGTATACAATCAACACCAACACATGCTGATCTTCTTACCACATTACCACAAATATATGCAAGTTTGTTCAAGACGTTGCAAGGTTTACTTCTGCAGATTGGAATTTTGTTAAGTTATAAAACACTTAGGAGGCAGAAATGATCCCATTGGTTTCGGGGGCAGAGATTTGCTTCTTTAAAAATTAAGGGTTTTCCAAATGGAGTTTTGAATGTGAAAATCCCAAATGAGAAAAATACATTCAGGTTCAGAAGACATAATACAGAGTCAAAACAACATAGACATTCAGAACACATAGTGAAAAGACACCACACATATTCCAATGGTTACAGAAACAAGTCGTCCAACTCATACAGCCACACAGGTCATTTGATCTAACCCGCATATATGGCCATATGCCCTTTTCTAGATTTTCCAAATGTTATCGGACCGAACTGATCAAATTTTAAGAGTGAAACAAGTCATTTTGCAGGGCTGTGACACTGAAATGAACCTACTGATTTATAGATATCTTTTCACAATGAAAGTCAATGTGAAAAAGTATTTTTGGGCCCCATGGCACAACATATTGTATGTGTGTTTTAAGTATACGTTTGGAGGGGTTGATGGCTAATTTCATTGTCCTAGTACTTGTTACTCGTGCAATGACAATAAAGGAAAATCTGACTGACTCTAATAATGGACCTGCAAGTTAGCCACTATGACAAATTGGGGGTTTGGTCCTGGTGTCCTCGTACCTAAAAGTAACATTTTGACACACATGGTTGAAGTTGTGAAACAGCTGCAGTGTGGTTAGGTTTAGGAACACATCATAGTTAGTATATTTGTTACATTACTCAACTTCCATACACAAGTACAGGTACATCTCAAAAAACTAGAATATCATGAAAAAGTTCAATATTTTTTGTCATTAATTTCAGAAAGTGAAACTCATACAGTATATGGATTCATTACGCGTAGAGAGAAATATTTCAAGCCTTGTTTTCCTTTTGTCGGGACTTTTTTAGTCCCTTTCCAAGAGGAAGGCCTTTTTTTTGGTTACTGATTGGATAGATCGCAAAGCAGGATGTGAGGTAGTACTCAACGCCACAACAACACACACCATTTGTAAAAGCCGGCAAAGCACTGTTGCCATCTTAGCGACCATTTTTCAAGAAAGCGACTGGCGACAAATCCAGCGACTTTTTCTAGTGTTACTGGAGACTCACTCTTATTCTTACCGACCTCCGCCGCTCGTTAAGAAGAGTGAGTCGAAGTAGCATGGTCCTCCTACAGCAGTCTCTCCCAGCTGCAGAGCCGGAGGGGATGTTAACCCCTTAGCGCCCAGTCTGCAAATTGCTAATAGGTTAACAGTTAGCTCTGTAGCAGTACAGTGTGTATGTGCTGCTGCTGCAGGAGGTGTTCACTTAGCGATCTGTTTGTTTAAAACAAGCACAGTTAGCAATGCCGGTTAATTCACGATCACTATGTTTATGATCAGTGGAGACACTGAGCATAATTAGCCATGCTGGTTTGTTTATGATCAGTTGCTGACGTTGTGCACAGTTAGCGATGGCGACGACAGTTGCATCTCCCGTGTTTAATCCGTGGCGTATGTGACGTCACGGTCGAAACGGTCGCTAAGCAACTACACAACGGTCGTAAACCATACGTCACCTCCAGAATCTCTAAATCCCTCTGGGGGCCTTTTTGTAATGGAGACCCACAGAGTGAGCGGACTTTTGAGAGGGCGTGGCCTGAGACTTTCCTGGTGGCCACTCTTCCCCCTAAAGGAAACACGGCTTAAGGGCTGTTGTCAAGAGGAAGGTGAGAGACACCAGACACAGATGACCTGAAGGACGATATCACAGCAACATGGTGCTGTAGGCTGATCACCTCCATGCCACGCCGTATTAATGCAGTAATTCATGCAAAAGGAGCCCACCCAAGAATTGAGTGTATAGAAATGAACATACTTTTCAGGAGCATGACATTTGTGTTTAAAATATCCCTATTCTTTATTGATCTTATGTAATATTCTAATTTTCTGAGACACTGAGTTTTGTGTTTTCATTATCTGTAAGCCAGAATCATCAAAATTACAAGAAATACAGGCTTGAAATATTTCACTCTATGTGTAAAGAATCTATATGACATACAAGTTTCACTTTCTGAAATAGACAAAAAATATTTAACTTTTTCACAATATTCTAATTTTTTTAGATGTACCTGTAAGTTATGTACTTACTTTAAATTCACGTTACACCAATAGGTCCCTATTTAACACCGTTTGTTTCACATGTCCATCTACCCAAACCTTCTCCCAACTTGGACTTTGTTGCTCTTTATACCACGTCACCTGAGTTCCTGCTTTGCTTGTGTCTTGCTACAGACACTAGAGGTTGTAATAATCCGCTTGTACAAATGACCTGTGTGAATGCTTTTGAGTGGAGGACAGATGTTTCTTTGAGGCTGCCCTGGAATTATAACATTTCTGCCTCATGATTGAAGCCACATGAATGTTCAAACTCCAATCTGCTGTCATTTCTATCAGATAAACAGACAACTTCATATAATCCAACAGGAAGTGAGATCTCTTCTAGTCTATACAATCTTTAAAGCCTTTACATTCTGCATATTGCTTCCACACATCAGGAGAAAAAAAAAACCCTATACAGTCATTAATAAAACAGTTTTCAGCCAGAGCATTTCCTAAAGTGAACACTTAAAGTTTCCTTTGTTAAACAACACTTATGTGTGCGTACAGAAATAATCTGGAGTGAAAGTATTTCACATCGATTTCTATTTAACCTCTTTACTAAATTTGGTCTTAAGCAAACCTCAAAATAAACCTCTGTTTCTACATATACATAAAAATATAGGAACACAAAATATACAAGATGCTATGCAATATAATTAATAAGGCTATTGGTGCATGTCAAATTCAATCAATCATCTCTATTTAAATTAAATCATAACTTATTTCCTTTTGTTCTTATAATAAACATGAACAAAAAAAAAAAAAACACCGAAATGTATTGCTTACATTTGAATAAAAAAGTACAGTAAAGAGAATACCATAAAACTTCAAGAATGCTGTTAAGAAAAAGCAATGTTAGACACTTTTCCCTTCACTTTTGGCTCATATATTCCTAAAATTAAACATAATCTTGTGAGCACTTTTTACTTGATTTTTCTTTTCTTTGATTTCATTTTTTTTAAATATACATTTTAAAGGTCTCAAGGGATTCAACTACTGTTACAAATATGTCACAAGAAAACAGCTGTTAAAGAAAAGTTTGAAAAAATGTAAAAAAAAAAATAATTGTATTGCGGATCATGATTCATGTTAAGGTAAGATATTACTGATTCAAGAGAAAAAAAATGGAAATATAATTCATAAACTCTAAATAGATAGGGAAAAAAATATTTAATTGAAATTTAATGGCATTCTCCTTAGTTCCATCAAGCCATAATTACACCGAGGTTGTGTTTTGTTCCATTTAGACACATTTTAACTCTGAAAGTATATTCACACATCAAATACCCCCACCAAAAAAGAAAATTAAAAAAAGTACAGATGCACTTCCATTATCCATGAAACTGAATCCTTGTTTGGACATTACAAAAATAAGTGTATGGAAATGTGTAAGGTGTTGTGTTAAAGGGAAGCTTGGCTTGCTTTACCTTTTGGTCTAGGTGGTTTGAAACCAGCAGGGGGCAGTGTTTTTTGCTAGAAAGTGATTGTACAGCAGTCTGTCTCCCTCATCGAGAGTCATCATGTACAATGAGCATAGTGACGTCTGATTTCAGTTAATGAATCCCTCTTTCCACTAATTAAGTGCAAGCAGGATAGGTTAACATTCAGAAGGGATTCATGTTATTCATTAACTAAAGCTAGAAGGAAGGTACAGATACAGAACTACAAAAATACTGTCTAACATCGGCATGAAATGCTGGTGAACTAAGTGGATTATGGGAGTCTGCTAGCTAAGCTAATAAACAAACTCTTCACGAATAAGGTGTGTGTTAAAGGGACAGTTCACCCCAAAATAAGATACATATTTTGTATCTATACTAGGAAAAAAAAAAGATTGAAGTGATTTTATTATATTTGAAAGAAGGCTCTCCAACTCATCCCAAAATAATTTAAATAAATAAATAGTGCTACAAGTGAGAGGAAAAATATGCTTTTTTAATTTGGGATTGAACTGTTCCTTTAAGAAATGACAAACTGGGTTTGTCCACATGTTGCTGGCGCTGCAGTCAAAACCAGGAGTATCTCATTTAAAAATAAATGGAAATATAAGTGAGACCACATCTGGCTACAAAAGCAAGCTCAAAGAAGTCAAGTGTTCTGTTAAACTGAGAACAGAAGTGTGCAAAATTATCTTATTTACAGTAAATATCATGGCAGATTTTCCCAACAACGTTCCTCTTATACCCTCAGAATTCACCCAACCAAACACAACAACAGCTGATTCCTCTAATTTCACCATAAACCGGAGAAATTCACATTAACGTAGCGTTTGGTTTTAAGGAGTCTCAGGTGAAGATGGTTGCCACACAGATGGACATCCATTTTCATGATCCTGAATACACATTCAACTATTCAAAGCATGAAAAAAACAACCTACAAGGACGTTGCTTCTTTGTTCATGATTGCTTTGAAAAATAACATTTGTTATTAAAATGTGTTTGGCTTTGTTAGGACATCTGAGACAGGACACCATTTGGTCGGCCATTGAGACCAAAGCTTTGATGATCGACAGCACAGCAGGATGACATTTACGAAACACATGGAATGGATAGAATATTGAACAATATTGACATTCATAGCAACAGTTAAAATGTTACATGATATGTTCATCAGTTTGCGCACAATACGATTGAAAATACTGCAATACTTCATTCATGAATTAGTAGCATCAGTAGTTTTCCTTCAAATGTTTTAACATACTGCTGTGGATGTTAGTGTATTAGTTATTATTATTATTTTCTTAACATTTATACAGACATGTTAGGAGACAAATGGAGCAGACGACACTTTTGTGTTAAAGTTAATAACAGCTAAAAAAAAGTGGGTCACATTTAAAACAAAGGTTTATCAGCTTTGTATAATACTTCCAAGTGTTCTCTGTACAACTCCCTGGCTTTCTTTACATTACATGTAAGGCAATGTATCACAGAATGGACTGTCACCCTGACCACAAGAAATACATTTCCCTGTATATCTGCATTTCAAAATGAGAAATTATATTGCTCATGGGCTCTATGTGTAGAAAAAACACTATTACGCGGATGGTTTTTGGTCATTAATACCGTGTTAAGGCCCACAGAGGAAATTACATTCAACCATAATTAAATTAATTGAATTGCAGCAGTTTTATAAAGATGTTTGGAGTGAAGTATGGCCATTTCTCTTTCAGTGCAGCATACTGTATATGAGTGCAATAAGGAACACTGGGCGACTCACAGGAAGCTTTTTATGACTTGATCGAAAGTATTAAAGTGGGACATTTGTGCAGGTTTTACTGCACGGCGTTACAGTGCTCACACGGGCGGCGTAATACACGGGCACCAGCGTCACCAGCTGTGAACACATCTGTTCTTTATTTATGGGAGTTGGAATGTTATGGCACCTGATTGCCATTTTAAACACAGTGCAATTAGGATTTGGAGTTTTGCTTGACACATTTGACGATGCTGATCAACCAATGGCATTGCTAGCGCTGCATTCACACTGCAAGGAACACAATCAACATTGTTGTCATTGGGAGGTGTTTTTTTCTGCCTACAGAGCTGACCAAACAAGGAAAATTAAACATTTTTTAGACTCAACAGCTGCCACCATAAAACCAGATTTCAGCTCGTCTTTTATTACCTACCGATATTAGCTTAAAATAGTACCGATATTAGCTTAAAATAGTAGTGTATTCTAGCCTTTCAAAGCAGTTGTCCACATTTGATGTGAACACTACTAGAAGAGGCAAGACTGATGCTTGAAATATATATAAATATATATATATATATATATAATTGTTATATTATATGTTATATATTTACTTTTCTATTCTAGCTCATTAGCGCTTTAGCCTGAAGCACATCTGATCTGACTGTACAGTTGGTACATTCAGAACCTCTAATCCTCCACAATTTGTCAAAATTGCACATAAACTGAGTTACTTGCGGCGTGAAGGCACCGTTAGGGAGCAGTGTTGCTCAAAACTTCATCACGAAGGGACACTGGGTGTTGTTAGCAATGGCCTCTAAGACCATTCAGTCCTTGAAACCACCAAGACATTTGTTTACTCCTTCCTCTTGTTGAGTTACCTTTTCCTTGTTTACCAAGACTTAAGTGTGTTATGAAGAAGACATTTCATTTTGAACATGAATTCAGTTTGCTGGTGCTTTTGGAACAGTGGCGACACGCTGATGCTGCATTCACATCATATCGGAAGACACAGTAAGGAAAGACTGACCCCTGGATTCCACTGGATGCGTAACGGCTGCAGATCCGTCGTCGGAGCCGTTACGCACCCATTATAATCAATGTGTGAGATTCCACCGACTGCAGATCCGCTGCGTAATGAGTCCGACGACGCATGGCCATCCGACAGCCCTCGCCAAACTTGCGCAGAGCTTCTATTTTTGTCGGACGAAGGAGCACGGCGCATAAATTCAGCACAGAACAGATCGTTCGGGACAGGAAGTCGTGCACAGACACAAAATAAAACATCCGGTATATTTTCAAAATAAAATACCTCGGGTTCACGGAGGATCGTACTTCATAACTTGAAGACCTGAAATCAACAGGTTAGGAGGTTTTCACTCGTCTTTTCACTCCGGTGCTTGTTGTAAACAAACAGAGATCGCTAAGGCTTGTTAACAAGAGGCTCTTGTTAACAAGCCGGCCGACCTCGTTAATGCTTGTTAAGACGGAGTCGCTGGATTTATCTCCAGTCATTACGGAGGAGATGTTGATTATCTTCCAGTTATATCAATTGAATAGGCGTGAATTCGCGAGATCTCGTGCGTCCATGGGACTATGCTGTCCGCAACAGCTCCGACACAGACGGATCCGGTGTGTGTTGACGGACTGCGGAGATACGCAGCCGTTGCGGACGGACCCCTTTCGGAGTCGTTACGCATCCAGTGGAATCCCGGGGTTAATGATGCTTGTTGCTACAGCTAGTAATATTTGAACTTCTTGGGACAAATAACTGAAATCATCCATTAAACTGTAGCGGATAATACTTTTCTCAAGCAGAGTTGATTGTCTGACTGTTACTGTAACTATTTTGTCCAATTATCTACCAACATCTGTGTTTTTTCAACATGTGTGTTTTGTTAGCTCTCAGTTTACCCAACTTTAGAGTTCTTACGGACACTGCAATTCTACATCATGATTGTAACTGCCACTAGGTGTCTCCTATGACTGTGTACTGTGACTGTGAATGTACTTTCCCCCCTGGTTGCAGTCTTGTATTAACAGTAAATCCGATATGAGGTGAACGTTGCACAAAAAGAAAATACATTTAGTACGACACTGTTTTCCACTCCATTTTCTGACTTTTAGTCACCTCACATGCATATTAGTATCTTTTCTTTTTGACACTTTTCTCTGTGGTTAATATTTCTGTTATAGTCACAGCTGATGCTCTTTGACAAACAGATATTACACCTCATAGCCTCCTACAACACAGCTGTTGCTTTGGCAGTTAGTTTTAAACAAGTGTAGAGGACCCCAAATACAGCCTTGTGGACCGGGAGGCACCTCTTGGATTGACGGTCTGTTTGATCGTGGTGGAGGGTGAGTTGTTGACAGAACATAAGGTTCTATATGTTGGTTTCCCGCTGCATAGCCTCTTCACCCTTTTCACCTTTTTCACCCTTGTCACCCTGCTCCTCTGATGCCCGAGCTTCACCATCAGCCTCCTTCTGATTCTGAACTTGGTCTGGATCTTCTGTCTCAGTCCGTTTGTACATCTCTGCCTTCTTGCGCTCACGCTCCAAGAGTCGGTAGTTGATGAAGTTTCCAATGAAGAGCCAAATACTGGCCAAAATCACAACAGCTCCACAGCAAAAATACATGTACTTGTAGCTTTTTGTGACATCGACCAGTTTACCTGCAAAAAAGCAGAAGGTTTTCAAATGTTCAAGTATCTGCACTGGTAAAGTATGAAGTATTCCCAATTAAAATTGAGATGCAATTTACAGAACACATTTCTAAATATAACCCATTAGTATTGTACCCATTTAAGTAAAGGCCTGGCCATATCCATATACCAGTGGAGTCGACCCCTGCTGGCAGTTACAAAGAATGCATGTTTAAGGCACTTCTGCATTGGCTTCACTTTTCAGTCCCAAAGGCTGCAGCTGGGTTAGAGTAGTTTGCCAACTAGATACTGTGAATAGTCACTACCAAGCCTCTTAAATCAATGTCCGCTTCTGGTGTGACCAGGCCTAAATAATATTGTGAACTGACTTTAAAAACTGGAAAAGGTAAAACATGTAAAATGGCATGTGAAGGAATGGCAGTAACGGCAATGAATGAAATATGCTGTCGGACAGATAGATCGTACCTGCTAGGGGTGGACCAATGAGAACTGGGCAGCACTCCACAATGGTGGTGAGTCCAACAGCACTGGAGAACCTTTGCGGCCCAACCAGGTCCATCAGTGTTTCAAAGAGCACTGAGCTGACCATGCCAAAGGCAAAGCCGAAGAACATGGCATACACGACCAAACCGGTGTAGTCTTCCACCAGTGGGCAGAGGATGTGGCAGACCCCATTGTAGAGGACTGCAAAACTGAAGAAATATTGTATCCTGGGCCGGACCCAGCGCGAGTTGGCCAGCAGCCCCATGGAGGGCCTGGCAAACATGTCAACAAAAGCCAGAATTGAGAGCAGGAAGGCAGCTGAATACTCATCCACACCCATGTCCTTAGCGTAGGCCGCAAGGAAGACAATCGGCGCAAAGAAGCCAAGGAACATGATGACGTTGCCCGACAGGTAAATGAGGAAGCCACGATGCTTGAATAGGGACAGGTCCAGGTACTTATTGAATGTTTGCCAGCAAGTGAGCTTCTCCTTTGTTGTGGTAGCAATGGCAGCTAATTCTTCGTCCTTCTTGATCTTGCCAGGTGGCGGCCCCAGAGGCCTCATGAGGGAACCGGCCACACAGCAGTTCAGTAGCAGGCCGCCAAGGATGAGGAAGCTGCCTCTCCAGCCGAACTGGTTGAAGAGGTACTGGTTGAGGGGAGCCAACGTGCTGAGGAACACTGGACTGCCTGCCATCGCCAGCCCGTTAGCAATGGGACGTTTCTTTTCGAAGTATTTGCCGATCATGGTCAGCGCTGGCTGCAGGTTGAAGGCTAGTCCAAGTCCTGTTAGAAGATGTAATAGAAGGACATTAGACTTACAACAACGAACTGATAATGTACCAATGCAAAATAAAACAAGGATCTATCTATTATTACTACTATGACTTAATTACACTTTTGTTAAAACTAGAATAAGAATTGGAGCTTATAATGCTCAGAGCTAGTACAATAATAAATGGAGAACATTTCCCATTAAATATAATAGGTTTCACCCAAAGGCTTTTTGCACACATTTTATATTTCAAACAGATCCCACAAAAGACCCTTCAAGCAATACTGTTAATAATATTATTGAATTAATTGTGTCCCTGTAACTTTAAATCACTGAGAGCTGCTTTATTTAAGAGCCTCGGCACAGAACAAGACACAGTTATCGATTTGCTCTCTATATGTGGATATTGATTAATAAATGGTCTATTCATGGCATTTCATTTGGAGTTAAATGAGCTATGGATCAAAAGTTGGGCTGTATTTACAGCAAATATCTAAAAACATATGCCTAAAAGATGTGGAAGATAAAGCCCAATAAGGAAACATTTCAGATTTCATGAGAGAACAAAATTATTTTGGTGGAGGTACAATTTAAATGCAGCATAATACAATTAAGGGAGGAACGAAATTATGAAACAATGCACAGAAATGCAAAAAGGCCCAGCCACTTCTCAAGACACACAGACTATTATGTATGTATCTTTTGTGGTTTTGTGTCATTTTTTGTCTTTTTTTGGTCACTTTGTGTCTCTTCATGTAGTCATGTTTTATCTTTGTGGTTCTTTGGTGTCTCTTTGTAGTCTGCATGCATCTCTTGTGGTTTTGTGTCACTTTGTGTCTCTCCGTAGTCATGTTTTGCCTTTTTTGGGTCATTTTGTATCTTTTCGTAGTCATGTTTTGTCTTTTTTGGGTCATTTTGTGTTTCTTCATAGTCATATTTTGTCTTTTTTAGGTAATTTTGTGTCTCCTCGTAGTCATAGTCATATTTTGACGTATTTGGGTCACTTTGTGTCTCTTCGTAGTCATGTTTTGTCTTTTTGGGGCCTTTTTGTGTCTTTGTAGTCATGTTTTTTTCTTTTTGTGTCTCGTGGTAGTCATGTTTTGGGTCATTTTGTGTCTCTTCATGGTCATGTTTTGTCTTTTTTGGGTCACGTTGTGTCTCTTCATAGTCATGTTTTGTCTTTTTTGGGTCACTTTGCATCTCTTCGTAGTCATGTTTTATCTTTTTTGGGTCATTTTGTTTCTCTTTTTAGTCATGTTTTGTCTTTTTTGGGTCATTTTGTGTGTGTTCATGGTCATGTTTTGTCTTTTTTGGGTCACTTTGTGACTCTTCGTAGTCATGTTTTATCTTTTTTGGGTCATTTTGTGTCTCTTTTTAATCATGTTTTGTCTTTTTTAGGTCATTTTGTGTCTCTTCGTAGTCATGTTTTGTCTTTTTTGGGTCATTTTGTGTCTGTTCATGGTCATGTTTTGTCTTTTTTGGGTCACTTTGTGACTCTTCGTAGTCATGTTTTATCTTTTTTGGGTCATTTTGTGTCTCTTTTTAATCATGTTTTGTCTTTTTTAGGTCATTTTGTGTCTCTTCGTAGTCATGTTTGGTCTTTTTTGGGTCATTTTGTGTCTCTTCTTAGTCATGTTTTGTCTTTTTTGGGTCACTTTGTGTCTCTTCGTAGTCATGTTTTGTCTTTTTTGGGTAATTTTGTGTCTCTCTGTAGTCCTGTTTTTTTGTCTTTTTTAGGTCATTTCGTGTCTCATTGTAGTCATGTTTTGTCTTTTTTGGGTCATTTTGTGTCCCTCTGTAGTCATGTTTTTTTGTCTTTTTTAGATCATTTTGTGTCTCTTTGTAGTCATGTTTTGTCTTTTTTGGGTCATTTTGTGTCTCTTCGTAGTCCTTTTTTTTGGGGGGGGGGGGGGGGGGGTCATTTTGTGTCTCTGTAGTCATGTTTTTTTTTGTCTTTTTTAGGTCATTTTGTGTCTCTTTGTAGTCATGTTTTGTCTTTTTTGGGTCATTTTGTGTCTCTTCATAGTCATGTTTTGTCTTTTTTGGGTCACTTTGCATCTCTTCGTAGTCATGTTTTATCTTTTTTGGGTCATTTTGTTTCTCTTTTTAATCATGTTTTGTCTTTTTTAGGTCATTTTGTGTCTCTTCGTAGTCATGTTTTGTCTTTTTTGGGTCATTTTGTGTCTGTTCATGGTCATGTTTTGTCTTTTTTGGGTCACTTTGTGACTCTTCGTAGTCATGTTTTATCTTTTTTGGGTCATTTTGTGTCTCTTTTTAATCATGTTTTGTCTTTTTTAGGTCATTTTGTGTCTCTTCGTAGTCATGTTTGGTCTTTTTTGGGTCATTTTGTGTCTCTTCTTAGTCATGTTTTGTCTTTTTTGGGTCACTTTGTGTCTCTTCGTAGTCATGTTTTGTCTTTTTTGGGTAATTTTGTGTCTCTCTGTAGTCCTGTTTTTTTGTCTTTTTTAGGTCATTTCGTGTCTCATTGTAGTCATGTTTTGTCTTTTTTGGGTCATTTTGTGTCCCTCTGTAGTCATGTTTTTTTGTCTTTTTTAGATCATTTTGTGTCTCTTTGTAGTCATGTTTTGTCTTTTTTGGGTCATTTTGTGTCTCTTCGTAGTCCTTTTTTTTGGGGGGGGGGGGGGGTCATTTTGTGTCTCTGTAGTCATGTTTTTTTTTGTCTTTTTTAGGTCATTTTGTGTCTCTTTGTAGTCATGTTTTGTCTTTTTGGGTCATTTTGTGTCTCTTCATAGTCATGTTTTGTCTTTTTTGGGTCACTTTGCATCTCTTCGTAGTCATGTTTTATCTTTTTTGGGTCATTTTGTTTCTCTTTTTAGTCATGTTTTGTCTTTTTTGGGTCATTTTGTGTGTGTTCATGGTCATGTTTTGTCTTTTTTGGGTCACTTTGTGACTCTTCGTAGTCATGTTTTACCTTTTTGGGGTCATATGGTCTCTTTTTAATCATGTTTTGTCTTTTTTGGGTCACTTTGTGTCTCTTCGTAGTCATGTTTTGTCTTTTTTGGGTAATTTTGTGTCTCTCTGTAGTCCTGTTTTTTTGTCTTTTTTAGGTCATTTCGTGTCTCATTGTAGTCATGTTTTGTCTTTTTTGGGTCATTTTGTGTCCCTCTGTAGTCATGTTTTTTTGTCTTTTTTAGATCATTTTGTGTCTCTTTGTAGTCATGTTTTGTCTTTTTTGGGTCATTTTGTGTCTCTTCGTAGTCCTTTTTTTGGGGGGGGGGGTGTCATTTTGTGTCTCTGTAGTCATGTTTTTTTTTGTCTTTTTTAGGTCATTTTGTGTCTCTTTGTAGTCATGTTTTGTCTTTTTTGGGTCATTTTGTGTCTCTTCATAGTCATGTTTTGTCTTTTTTGGGTCACTTTGCATCTCTTCGTAGTCATGTTTTATCTTTTTTGGGTCATTTTGTTTCTCTTTTTAATCATGTTTTGTCTTTTTTAGGTCATTTTGTGTCTCTTCGTAGTCATGTTTTGTCTTTTTTGGGTCATTTTGTGTCTGTTCATGGTCATGTTTTGTCTTTTTTGGGTCACTTTGTGACTCTTCGTAGTCATGTTTTATCTTTTTTGGGTCATTTTGTGTCTCTTTTTAATCATGTTTTGTCTTTTTTAGGTCATTTTGTGTCTCTTCGTAGTCATGTTTGGTCTTTTTTGGGTCATTTTGTGTCTCTTCTTAGTCATGTTTTGTCTTTTTTGGGTCACTTTGTGTCTCTTCGTAGTCATGTTTTGTCTTTTTTGGGTAATTTTGTGTCTCTCTGTAGTCCTGTTTTTCTGTCTTTTTTAGGTCATTTCGTGTCTCATTGTAGTCATGTTTTGTCTTTTTTGGGTCATTTTGTGTCCCTCTGTAGTCATGTTTTTTTGTCTTTTTTAGATCATTTTGTGTCTCTTTGTAGTCATGTTTTGTCTTTTTTGGGTCATTTTGTGTCTCTTCGTAGTCCTTTTTTTTGGGGGGGGGGGGGGGGGGTCATTTTGTGTCTCTGTAGTCATGTTTTTTTTTGTCTTTTTTAGGTCATTTTGTGTCTCTTTGTAGTCATGTTTTGTCTTTTTTGGGTCATTTTGTGTCTCTTCATAGTCATGTTTTGTCTTTTTTGGGTCACTTTGCATCTCTTCGTAGTCATGTTTTATCTTTTTTGGGTCATTTTGTTTCTCTTTTTAGTCATGTTTTGTCTTTTTTGGGTCATTTTGTGTGTGTTCATGGTCATGTTTTGTCTTTTTTGGGTCACTTTGTGACTCTTCGTAGTCATGTTTTACCTTTTTGGGGTCATATGGTCTCTTTTTAATCATGTTTTGTCTTTTTTAGGTCATTTTGTGTCTCTTCGTAGTCATGTTTTGTCTTTTTTGGGTCATTTTGTGTCTGTTCATGGTCATGTTTTGTCTTTTTTGGGTCACTTTGTGACTCTTCGTAGTCATGTTTTATCTTTTTTGGGTCATTTTGTGTCTCTTTTTAATCATGTTTTGTCTTTTTTAGGTCATTTTGTGTCTCTTCGTAGTCATGTTTGGTCTTTTTTGGGTCATTTTGTGTCTCTTCTTAGTCATGTTTTGTCTTTTTTGGGTCACTTTGTGTCTCTTCGTAGTCATGTTTTGTCTTTTTTGGGTAATTTTGTGTCTCTCTGTAGTCATGTTTTTTTTGTCTTTTTTAGGTCATTTCGTGTCTCATTGTAGTCATGTTTTGTCTTTTTTGGGTCATTTTGTGTCCCTCTGTAGTCATGTTTTTTTGTCTTTTTTAGATCATTTTGTGTCTCTTTGTAGTCATGTTTTGTCTTTTTCGGGTCACTCTGGGCCCCTGGGTGGTTCAGTAACCCATCCGTTTCTACAACAGATATATTTTTAACTTGCTTCTTAGTAATAGGGGCTCATCAAATTAGCTCAAAATAGACTTAAGTGGATTCAGATGGACTTACCACCGATAAGTCCTATGCAGATGTAAAGCTGCACGACGCTGGTACAGAAGGAAGCTAAGATCATGCCCGTGCAACAGAGGCAGCCTCCCATCATGACAATGGGCCTGCATCCGTATGTATTCACCAAAATGCTGCTGATGGGACCTAGAACAAAGAGAAAATAATAATTGAACCCACATAAATTGGATGTTAACAGTAGTCAGGATCACTGAACGTAAGTGCATAATGATTTAATCTGGTTAGTGCTGCACGCCAGCGGGAGCCCTGCTTCTATTTATAGCAGCGACAGAGCTGTTCAATTCTTAAACACGGCACTCCCATCGTCTCGTGCCAAAACAGCTGACAGTGTGAGTGAGAAAAGACTTCCTTATGAGAGTTCCGCATTTTATTCTATAATGTTTTTTTACACACAGTGTTGGAGAAAATAATTCAGGTAGTTCAGGTAGTATTTTACTGCTGTAGCTATGTGAAGAAACATCACACTGAAATTCACTTACAAGTTAAAAAAAGCACAAAGCACTTTCTTATTTGAGTCACTTGCTGTAATGTTTTATATTCAGGCAACTTCAACAGTGTTGCTGAGATCTCTTCATCACACAGAGCCGGCAGAAAAAGGCTTGAATGAGGTTAATTAGGTTGTGACCGAATCCCCAGTTTAACCATATTATCTTAATGACTTAATTAGAAGTGAAAACAAAGGTCAGATTGAATATTATGACCCAAACAGCACAGTAAGTGTTCATTTTTGCACAGCAGCTTCCAGGTTCAGCATTTACAGTTGCACACATTTTGTTGAGCTGCGTGATATGAATTGCAATGGACATCGAACTTTAAAAAAAAAAAAAAAAAACAATTGCAGAAAATACAGTTTTGATAATTTAGTGAAGTGAAGGGTTTGTTTAAAGCATATTTGATCACGAAATTCCTGAATCACACTGCTAATAAGGGGTATCTAAAAACAAGATAAAAACACTAAATCCTAAAGAGTTAATTTCTTATTTTAAGCGTTCAACATGCTTATTTCTAGATTTAACAATCTTGATTTAAGAAATCTGTCAAGTGAAATTGTCTCTCCATGCAGCAAGATAATTTTTTTTGTTTTTTTAAGCTTATCCAAGTTTTTTTTTACCCTTCATGTATGTTTTTTTGCCTTTATTTAAATCTCTGACAAAAGATTTTTCTCCAGGATGAATAAAATCCAACAACAAACGCAAACATGGGTCATTAAAAGCTGCGTCTCCTGGCTTACAATTTTGTGGGTTATCTATGAATGATAGGTTATGTTCTGTAGGTAAAATAGAACAATCTAAAAATTATTTATGTTAGCATGACCGGTAGGCATGGCAAAAATCCAGTGCTCCCATCAGTCTCTCCTTGAATTTATCCAAAGTGTGGTTTGTGACCACAGTCTGAGTGGCGACAGCTCTGCCCATCGCATCAATCATCTTGGGCAGCCTTATGGGGCTTTGGACAGCTGTCACCGTTGTCCGTGTATCTTGATAAACCAGAGCAATGCATAATCATAATGCATAATAGAGATCTTCAATATCCTCCACGGAAAGAGCTACGCGGCACACGACAATGACAATGTTGACATGGGTCAAAGTCTGTAGTCTGTATTTCCTCCCATCATAATTACTATGGCTACTAGAGGTCATTGCTTTTTAGGCTTTTTACACTTATCTGAGTTTTTTTAACCTTCATGTATGTTTTTTATGCCTTTCTTTAAATCTCTGACATAAGATATTTCTCAGGGATGAATAAAATTCAACAACAAGCGTAAATATGGTCACTAAAAGCTGCGTCTCCTGGCTTACAATTCCGTGGGTTATCTATGAATGATAGGTTATGTTCTGTAGGTAAAATAGAACAATCTAAAAATTATTTATGTTAGCATGACCGGTAGGCATGGCAAAAATCCAGTGCTCCCCACATAATTAAAAAAAACAACAGAATACATGATGAGGCAAGTTTCCTTTCCACTAATGAGTCAGCATCTGTATTCTTAGTAACAGGAAATGTTGTTCAGTCTTCTAATAAGCTGAATCATAACTATAACTTAAGAAAAGCCAATATGTTTCTGGGGTGATAAAGGCTGTTATTATTCCTGGGATGCTGAACATGTTTTGAATTTTTAAATAGCGGCTCGGTTCACTGAATCTTTGAGACAAGAGATAGACTCTAAATTGCATATTATAATTTACACTATGACTTTTTTATTGTTTACCTTTTTCCTACTTGAGGTATATGAGAACATTTGATCAGTTTTATATAACTTGGTACATTACATCCTATGAATAATGTGGCTGCTTAGAGCACTTTTTAGGAATCTGCATCTTATAATTGACAGCGTCCTCCCATCCCTTTGCTGAATTTTAAGCACAGTAGGTGTAAATCGAATAGGGAGAGAGAAAAGTAATGAAAGATGTATTTTTTTCTTCTTTTTTTTGAAATAATACTCTCATTACCAGCCAGAAGATGTATCATATTTCTGCCAGGCCCAGTGCAATTTAAAAAGTCACAACGGGCGAGGAGTCATCTGACTTAATTTGCTCTGCATGAATCTTTTTTCGACCTTGAGGAAAGTTCCCCTCATTTGCATCCACAGCAGTGATCAGTATTCTCGGGGGCTCGGCGGGACCCGAATCGGCCAAGATGAGGGAGCCCCTGAGCCTACACATTACCTCCCTTGAAAAGGCTTATCTCCTGGCCAGACGCGGCGTGGACTTCATTACACAGTGGACAAAACCCCAAACTAAATATAACCACCTACATCCCAAAAGGGACTGACACATATAGAAATGTGTCTAACTGCTTTTTCCACGACCCTTTAATGTGAGCTGCAGCAGAGAGGCTGGCACAGCTCGCCTGATGTGAGGATGCTTGCTCTCCATTACACTTCAAATAGGATAAAGTCAACAGAAATGGAAGCAAACAACTTTTAAAAGCTGTTTCTAGTGCAAGAGGACACAGACATGGTTTTCTGTGTCTGGCTGTCGACGCATAACAGATATTTAGGGACATAATGCAGGCTAAACCAGACAACCTAATTTTTATTCTTTTTTTTCAGGTTGACTAGAGGCTTTGATGTGAAGTTTAGAGCTGTGTAACATTAAGCAGCATCACACTGCGACACCCTAGTGGGGCTCATAACTGGAGGTGATGAGTCGGCCTACAGGGACGAGGTGCAACATCTAGCAGAGTGGGGTGCGAAGAACAACCTGAGCCTCAACAAAAAAACCAAGGAGGTAGTCCTGGACTTCAGGAGGCATAAAACTGACACAGCTTCTCTCTTGATCAATGGAGGCTATGTGGAGAGCAGTGGCGGTTCTACACAGGGGCCTACAGGGGCCACTGCCCCTGTGAAGAAGCCCTTGGCCCCTGCTGTGGCCCCTGTGTCAAATTAATAATAAAATGATCAATTTATAACGAACGACGGAACAATTTTTACCTATTTTTTGTTCAAACAATATCTCATTGTAGACAAAAGGAACCCAGCATGTGTACATTGTATAATAGTTTAATTGTGCAATAAAAGCTTGTGTAAATATATATAAAAAAGATCATTCTCACTGTACTGCACTTTCAAAATAAAAAAAAGTAATTGTGAGGAAAAAATGAGAAATGTCATTGTCATACAGTTATAATAGTTATTATTGTTGGTAAGTCTCATTGTCTCAATCAATGTATTTGTATCTTCCAAATAAACTTAAATGAGATTTTTTGAATAAGCTAAAATAAAGGGTTTGAATACTTAAATATCATCTTTGGCGTTTTTTAATGTGCCCCTCTGATTAAACACTGGCCCCTGCTTGGCCCCCACAGTAAAACTGGTCTAGAACCGCCACTGGTGGACAGGGTCCCCAATTTCAGTAGTCATTTATTTATTTTTATACTTATTTATTACATCACCTCCTTGTTCTTGTTTCTGTCCTTGTTTTAGCTCGGTATTTTTAAATGTTTTACTCATGTTCGTTTTGTGTTATGATTGTCATAACTATGCACCTTATGCAGTGGCACTTTCAATCTCGTTGTATAGTTGGCTATATAATGACAATAAAGGCTATTTGATTTGATTTGACTGCATGATGTTAACATGGTTACAGGAAGTTAATGGTCTAAAGCAGCGGTACCACCTGTTTGTGGCCCCTGAACTGTTATTTCATCACTATGGGTTTTGGTTGGGTTAGTACGTGTACATCGTCTCATACATTGTCATTGTCAGACATACATTGTCTCCATGCCAACCATACACAGACAGCCTGTTACTGGGTCGTGCTGCAACCACAACTTTCACTTTTGTTTTTGGAGACACTTTACCAGCTGTAGGAGCCTCAATTGCACGAAGAAAAAAAAGATTGCACGAAAATGCCGTGTTCCAAGTTATCTATTAAAAGAAAGGTATACAGTGAAAATCGGCAATTCAAAGAAGAATGGATTAAAATTTGCATTAATTCAAGAAAGTATATTTGGAAAGAAAAGAGATTTTATGAAGGTGAGCGTAATGACTTCATCAAGGTGGGAATAAAAGCAAACTAATAGTTATATTCTCTATAGACAAGCATTCTTTCTTATATAGAAATATAAAATGAACCACCTTAATGCTTTCCTGAAACAAACTTTTCCATTTCTTTTTTTTAAATTCTTGTCACTTAACAGATCACGATTATTGTAGTGTTTATTTAGCATGCTGGCATCTACTTGTGCGTTTAGGACAGTGACTGTGTGCATTGTTTCCATGCTGCCTCGCCCAAGGTCAAGTCTCTCTCTCTCCCTCTCTCTCTCTCTCTCTCTCTCTGCGTGTGTGTGTGTGTGTGTGGATTAGTGACACTGATCCAACACTGCGTGGGACAGGGCCGGCAGCTTAACCACGTCATCACAGAGCGACGCTGGCTGTGCTGAGAGAATGACGGATGGCTGCTTCACAGCTGTCTGATGTAATGACATGCAGGATTGCAGTGTGGAGCTGAAACATGCCCAGCCCTGTTGTTCCTCAAGACACTGACACTAAATTACTGCTGTCATGTGGAGCTTTGAGGCACACCTGCTCCCACTTAACTGATAAGCTTTTACCTAATGCAGAACA
Source organism: Centropristis striata (assembly GCF_030273125.1). Classification (NCBI taxonomy): domain Eukaryota; kingdom Metazoa; phylum Chordata; class Actinopteri; order Perciformes; family Serranidae; genus Centropristis; species Centropristis striata. The sequence goes on along the minus strand of NC_081538.1, from coordinate 15,060,782 downwards.
GAGGGCTCTTCTTTTCCCCTCTTCAGTCTCTATTGTATTAAAGTAATTAACTTATTACCGAACTTCTTTATATCATTAAAGAAGATGTCTTTTCTGAAAAACTGCCAACATCTCTTATTAGTGAGAACATGGTCCGGTTTGCAGGTAATATTGCATTCCATTATGTAAGTCAGGAACAAAAAGTATTGACATGAGGGCGAGTCATGATGAGTCTTTGCACTAACATGTTATAACGTTATTTCACTAAAACGCTGAAGCAACAGTTCAAAATCTGGGGCAGGAGGTGGGGTGGGGGGGTGGGGGGGGGGGATAGAGAGAAGACTTTTCCACTTGTATGACACAGCTCTGATCGCTTGGAACCACTCATTGTGTTTTAATTTACCATGAACAAAAGATGTGGACTTTTTTGGCAGCTCACAAAGCAACGCCCTTGTCAATTGATGAAGTATGGGCATTACATGTTTGTTTGCCAATAAAAAGGATGCAGGAGAGGATAGACAGTTCTTAGATTTGTGTCACATAGAAGCTGATGATGTCACATTGAATCACTATAAGGGTGTTTCCATTACAGCCCAATACCCGGAATGAAGCAGGTCTCACTCACTGAAAGGCCCCTAATTTGAATATGAGCCGTCCTGAGCGATTTTTTGACGGGACTTTTTCCATCCCTGTAGAAGAGCAGGGCCATTTTTCTCCCCTGAAAAAAGCCTGGTTGCTGACTGGAAAGAACACTTAGCAGGATGTGACATAGTACTCTATGTCACAACAACCAACACGCCATTTGTAAAAGCCGGTGAAGCAGTGTTGCCATCTTAGTGACTTTGTTGCTATATTTAGCGACTTTTCAGACCCCCTTAGCGACTATTTTTCAAAAAAGCGACTGGCGACAAATCCAGTGACTTTTTCTGGTGTTATTTGAGACTTTTGGAGACTCCTTCTTAACGAGTTGAAGCGGCACAGTCCCCCTGCAGCAGTCTCTCCCAGCTGCAGAGCCGGAAGGGATGTTAACCACTGCTGCAGGAGGTGTTTACTTAGCGATCTCTTTGTTTACAACAAGCACCGGACACTCTGTGCACAGTTACCGATGCCGTTAATTCACAATCACTATGTTTATGATCAACGGAGACACTGTGCGTAATTAGCCATGCTGCTTTGTTTATGATCAGCTGCTGACGTTGTGCACAGTTAGCAAGTGCGGCCACAGTTATGTCTACCATGTTTAATCCGCCGTGTATGTGATCATGGTCAAAACCTTCGCAAAGCGATTACGTGACGATCAATAACCATACGTCACCTCCAGAGTCTCATAAATCCCTCTGGGGGCCTTTTTGTAATGGAGACACGCAGAGTGAGTGGCCACTCTTCCCCCTAAGGAAAACACGGCTTATGACACTCACAGAAGAATCCCTCCTACATTGATTGGGTACTTTCTGCAGTGGAAATAAAGAAAAGTACTTGCTACTGAAAGCCATTGAGCTGAGACATTCCATGCAGTGGAAATTTGCATAACTTCCTGTTGTCCTGTAGAGGCAGGTGTGTCACAGTATTGTAGAGCTGTGACTAATTATTTCATTACTACTATAATCATTTACAGTAAATATTGCAAAGTACACAAACCATTCAACCAATTGTTTTTGTTGGTAGTTTACTTTGTTTGATTATTTATCTATCTATCCATCCATCTATCCATTTTACTCTTCAGACCATTATGTCACTCTCTTTTTAATACACATTTTTTATAATATTTTTCCCAATTTAGGGCTATGCAATGCTCGAGGTCAATGGGTTGGTTTGGGATGGAATGGGAAGGGTGTTAATTACGGGAAAGGAGTATGGTGTTAAGAAGTCCCTTTCAGACTGCGTTTCAAGCCATGATCTTTATGCCGCTGTCATGTTTTGCCTTCAAACTGAACGTCCCAGAGGCATAATGGGGGGACCAAGTGATCCCGGCTCTATACCACCTTCAGAGGTAGTAACAGATGTGTTCAATTCGAGGCAGGATCAATGTGAACCGGTAGAGATAGAAAATACATTATGTACGTTATTTGTGTGACCAACACACATAAGAAAGGAAGTGGAGCCTATCATCAGAAACACGCCTCTCACTTGAGTCTGACAGTAATCAAATCATGTTCAGCAAAATACAGAACAATTTTGCTTGAGTCTGTAGAATCTCTACAGTGAGAAACAGCACAAACTGCAGTTCTTCCACCATCATGGTTTTGAATGATGCTGTTGCTTATTGTACATGAACTGCTGCTGCTCTGTTACATGGCAACCCCCGCTTCATTCCACAATGAAAGATTGCATGTAAATGAATGCCGCGGAGTCAGTATGAATATCCTAAGGCGAAATGACAGCAGAGCTCGTTACGGCACTGTTTGCAGAAACAGGGCTATTGACTGTCAACAATTGTTATGTATTCCATGGGCTCACTTCAATAAAAAAAATGTCATGCTGGCAGCTCTATGAGACTGTAGTAAAAGCACAAGTATGCTTTGAGCTAAATGCCATTATACTTCCAGTGATGATGCCACCATGCTGCTGTTTGGCAGGTATTAACTTTCCCATGTTCATCATCTTCCTTTAGCATGTTAGCATGTTAGCAAGGTGATCTAATAAAGCTTCTGATGGGACAAAATGTTCAAAAGTCAGGGCTCACTTTACCAGGAACTGTTTAATTATTTCGCATACTATCATCTTTCATGAGAGCAGTATCAATAATTTGCATCCCCCGTGTTTAATCCGCCGCGTATGTGATCACGGATCGCAGTCGAAACTGTCGCTAAGCGATTACACGACAATCAAAAACCATACGTCACCTCCGGAGTCTCTAAATCCCTCTGGGGGCTAATTTGTAATGGAGATACGCAGAGTGAGCGGACATTAGAGAGGGTGTGGCCTGAGACTTTCCCTGCAGCCACTCTTCCCCTCTAAAGGAAAACATGGCTAATATACTTCTAGTGATGATGCCACCATGCTGCTGTTTGGCAGGTATGAACTTTCCCATGTTAGCCAATCTAATAAAGCTGCTGACAGGACAAATTCTTCAAAAGTGTCTCTCTTTACCAGGAACTGTTGATTTCTTTCACATACTTTCATGTTTCATGAGAGCAGTATCAATAATTCGTAAAAAGATCCATGCAGGTATTTGCTAATTACTAAATTGCACACATTGATTGTTCAGTGTGTAACTTGATTACTCAGCCAACTGACAGAAAACAATTAATCAGCTTGTTGTTGACTGGCAGAAACTGTATTGTGCCTTGTGTAAACGATTTAAACTTTGGCATATCATTTGTTTTAAACTTTCAGTTGACTGTTGTGTAAAAACCTAAATTTTTCATGATCATTATGTCATCATTTAAATCAGTGATTCCCAACCTTTTTCTTGAGGGACCCACATGTTAACCACTGTAAACTTTGGTGACCCAAAGGTCGTACTCAGTGAATATCAAAATGTGGTCCCCATGTCTCTCTGTGAGGTCGTAGCACCACATCGATTTTTCTTCCATCTAATCAGCAAAGATCAGGCTTCGTCACAGACGGTGACACCAAGACATTTGACCAATCAGTTTGATAATAATATAATAATATTAACTTTATTGATCTTGACCTCCAATGTAAAAATGAAAAATTTAGAAAAATCTCCAAGAAACAGTCGAGGAGAACTTGACTATGAAGGCATATTAAGGCCAAGTAAGAATAAAAATAGTTATTTTTCTAGAAAAAAGTTGCAAATTTACTAGATTAAAGTGGCAAATCTACAAGAAAAAAAGTTGCAGATTTAAGAGATTTAAAGTAGCAAATCTGCGCAAAAAAGTCGCAGATTTACGAGAAAAAAAGTAGGGAAAAGGCAGATTCACCACTTTAAATCTCATAAATCTGCAATTTTTTTCTTGTAGATTTGCCACTTCAATCTTGTAAACTTTTTTCTCAAAATATTATCCCACTCCCCCGGGTCCGTATATATATATTTTTTTTTTACACATTCTGGCTGTATGTGATATCCTCCAATAGGGTTGAAATTTGGAATTTGCAAGTATTTCAATGAGTGCCCTATTAACCCATTGACGCCGGGAAAGCATTATCGCATTTCTACCATTAAAGCCGGGAGCGCTGTTGCGTCACCTTACCATTAAGGCCGGGACAGCGGATATGTCATTTTGTAGTATTTGTATTTTTTTCCACCTATTTTCGGTCCCCTGGCCAATGAAATGCATCAGAACATGATCAGAATACATGCGGGAGTGTCGCAATGCAACATCGGACTTTTCCAGAACTTATAAATCATGGAGGAAGACGACTATAGCGGAGGAGCTCAGCAGTAAGTGACGGATGAAAACAGTGCCGATCATTTAATTACTGATCCGGACTTTGAACCCTCAAACCAATCGACCGGCATTTATGGATGAGGAATATGTTTTTAGACGACATATTTTCACCAAAGAACAGACAGATTTGTGGCCATCTGGAGATAATAATATTATTAATAATATATTAATATTAATAATAATAATAATAATAGGCTAATTGATTGTGATGATGATATAAGAAATCATGACTGTTTATGTCTTATATTACTTTATGCGTCGTTGAGTACCCTGAAAAGTGCAATATATAAAATGTATTATTATTATTTATTATTATTATTATTATGATATATATATTTTTTTATTAGAGTAGGCTAATGAGAACTATGTCTTGTTCTTCCAGTGGTCATATCATGTTTGCATCTTGCTAATGGGCATGTATTAGTATTATGCATAGGATTTTTTATTCAGACAAATGTAACATTTGCTGAGTTTGTTGATTTTTTTAAAAAATGTATTGAAGGTTTGGACAAATAAACTCAACTTCGTATGAAAGCCACGGGTATAAGCTCTCAATTACTTTTTGAATTTCATTTTTATCTGCTACAGAGGCTGAAAAATCTATTATTTAGTAGGTGTTGAATTTCCAGAAAAACTTCAGGTTTTAGGGGGTCATTTGAAAATCGGCCATAGGTTTTCCAGGCATTTTTTCCAGGCACTTTAGGCCTTAATGGGTTAAGGGTTAAGAGGTAAAATTTACACTTATATGCTAAATTACTTTTGCAAAAAAAGCAGAAAAAAGCAGACATTCAAACTTGCATGAAGCCTTGCCATGTGTTGTGAGCTTGTATTGCACCCTGAAAAAATGCATGTACATAAAGTGGCTGTAGTTTTTCGTTTGTTTTGCTGTGGCACCGTTCCTTTAATTGATGATCTTTGCAGAAAATGTTAGAGTGGACTGTTACACCTAAGTAGATGGTCTTTGAAAAAATGTCTAAAGAAAACACTAGAGTGCGCTGTCTTGTGTATCGTAGAAGATCTTCGTACCTGTTGTCCGCAACATCTATGTCCGCAACATGCTCCAGTAAAAGAACCAAGCTTTTAAGTAAATAAAGTTGCCAAGAGAGAAGACTTTGAGTCACCATTGCATGGGTGCAACACTTGGAGATTGACTTTTTTCAAATGAATAGGTATAGATGTATATATTTAACCCATTAGATTTATTACATTCCTTAAAATCAAGAGGGCTTTGCGACCCCCCGTGGATCTTTGGCACTAATCTATCCCCCCCCCCCTTGGGAATCACTGATTTAAATGAAAGGGGGACATTCCCCTTCATGGATTTGTCCTCCTTGGCTTATGAAACTGTCTGTCAAGCTAAAAAAAGATTGAGTTTTATATATTTTTTAAATAGTCAGGATGTAGAGGTCATGAGTGGTCATGAGTGAGAAGTAAAAGGTCCTTTCAGATAGTTGGATTGGATTAATACTTCTGGGTGTCTGAGGGTGTTAGTCATTATCAGGAAGCTTCACGGTAATGACTGAGCTGTGTAAACACCAATATGTACGTACACACACACACACACACACACACACACAGAGCGGTGGGGAATTAGGGAGGTGTTAAACATTCAAACAGTGATTGCTTCATCAGCATAAGAGGCAGAACAAGAGAGCAGATGTTTAATGAATAGCTGATGAGAGCAATCAATATGAATGAATGAGTAACAAGAGCCGTTCGCTTAGTAACGGCACATATTGACGGCGTCAGCACATGATAATGACATACAGTCATTGTAGAGCTACAGCAGCAGTTGCTGATCGGTAAAACCGTGACATGATCCGACACACACTTTAAGTGGTGCTCCATGGTTGAGGTCAAAGGTCGGCCAATATACTTTTTGTCTCCAAAAACTAAATATTTTATCACAGTAATATTACTTTGTTGGAACAGTATCCAGAGAAATGTTTCCCTTTACATTTTCAATACACAAGTTAAGCTGGGTTTACAACAAACAATTTCCACAGTCCCAGACTACAATCTGAAAGTCTTTAGTAAATCTAGGAGTTTTACTGTCATTTTGTCATATTGTCACGGCGCTCCCCTCATCTCCATGGTTAAGTTTAAGGTAGTAATCTGCTTTGTTTCATATCAGTCTTTTCCTAGTCTTGGGTTTGGATCATATCAAACATGTTTGATATTATCTCAAGTCTCAGTGACGTAACACAATCACCAACCAATAGATGAGCAGGAAAAGGTCCCCGGTTCCAGACCGGCCAGTAAAACCACTTCCACAGGAAAAAGGAACATAACAATAATGCTAGTAAGCTCAGTCCGAAATAAAAATATAGAGATGTCATATATTTAGATTTTTGGGGCACTGTTTCTTAGTAAAGAGAACAGTAAGGAGAGCCAGTTAAAATGTATAAATAAATGTATACATAAATAAGTAATAAATAATGGATGATTAATAATGTATGATTAACTAAATGAAAGTTGATAGAGCTGATAAAATAATTATTCAATTAAATAAATTATAATTAAATAGGACATAAATGTATATCATGAATTCATTTCTAAATGTTCCTTTCCTTTATTTTTCTTTATATCTATTTTTACTGTAAAATAGTCAACTTTTCATGTCAAAAAAACAGAAACCCTTTTTCAGCTTTGTGAGGGGGCATTTTGTGGCGTCTTCTTTCTTTCTTTCCTCTTCTTTTTGTAGTTGTTTTTTTTTTTCAACACAAACCACTGCACACACTAGAGCAGCTGGAGCCAAAAGCTGCTTCTCCTCCATTTCTAAGTTTTTACTAAGAGCATGGGAAAAAAATTGCATGGTAGGAAAAAACTGCTAAAAGAATCTAGTTGTAGTCTTGTAAATAGTGACCCTGCAAGATTCACAGTCCGTCTAAAATCTCAGTGTGAGACTAAAAACTCTAAACACTTGTCTTTAGATGTGAGCAGGTGTGAGCCGATAGTTTTCCTGGAGTCTTTTCCAAATCTTTTCTGATGTATCGGTAGCATTAGTCGTGTTCCCTAAACATAACCAAGTAGTGAGGAAGATGTTAAACGCTCTCTAACTGTCTCACAAGGAATATGTGGCCTGTTCGGTGTTCTTAGAGTAGGGCATTGTATACTATATATGTAATATTTTACTTGGTACTTTGGACCTTATCTCTTGACCAAGTAGTTTTGTTGTGTAAACCTAACCAAGTAGTCCTGTTTTACAACATTAATCACAGTCATGTGATGGTGACGGTCATGTCAACCCATTCATTATGTTTTAAAGGCCATAAAACGGGGTGTTCAATGTCATGCGAAAAAAGCTGAAAATGGGTAAACATGCCGCAAAAAACGTCCTTAAAAGTGGCGTGCTATTTATACCTTCCCAGGGGATGTTGCAAAAACATCTTGCTGAAGCAGAGTGCCTAGACTAAAATGGGATGCAGTCACAGAGACGAGGAGAGAACATAATCCATTACAGACGATGTACCAGTGTCCGGTGCAACAGAGGATGTTCACTCCATTAAAAAATAGAAGAAAACTTTTGAATGATACATATCTTACTGAAAATCACTAAACATGCTACGTAAACACAAATCTGTTCATGCAAGTGGTCCTTGTCTGTAAAGCAGTAGTTCTCAACCTTTTTGAGTCGCGACCCCCAATTTAACATGCATGTTGTCCACGACCCCCGCTCACTGAACACAATCTCACACGCACAGTTCAGATCATACAAACTCAGTTGATACAAGCTATACATGCTAGATTTTATTGCCCCACTAAAAAAGAAAATAATAAAACAGAAAAAGTTAACTCCATAGTACAATTCTAAAACCCGTGAACTGAAGCAAATTTCACGAAAGCTCGAAAGGAAATGGCGTTCAATTAAGCTGGATGAATTTCTTTTAACCTGGCAGGACAGTCTTAAAACATATAAGAAAATCCTCCGTAAAGCCAGATCAGCCTATTATTCGTCATTAATTGAGAAAAATAAGAACAACCCAAGATTTCTTTTCAGCACTGTAGCCAGGCTGACAGAGAGTCACAGCTCTATTGAACCATGTATTCCTATTGCCCTCACTAGTAATGATTTTATGAGCTTTTTCAATGAGAAAATTATTAGAAATAAAATTCACTACCTCCTGCCATTAACTGGTACTGAGGCATCCTTAAACCCTGGAGCCTTAGAAACGGGTACAAACCCTGATAAATATTTAGATCGCTTCGCTCCCATCACTTTCCAACAACTAACCTCAATGATTTCCTCATCTAAACCTTCAACCTGTCTCCTAGACCCCATACCAACAAGGCTGCTTAAAGAGGTTCTACCTTTAACGGGCACTTCTTTCTTAGATGCAATCAACTTGTCATTATTAACAGGCTATGTGCCACAATCATTTAAAGTAGCTGTAATTAAACCTCTTCTCAAAAAGGTTAATTTAGATCCTGGCGTTTTAGCAAACTATAGACCAATATCTAACCTCCCCTTCCTCTCTAAGATCCTGGAGAAAGCAGTCGCAAATCAGCTTTGTGATTTTCTTCAACACAATAGTCTATATGAGGACTTCCGGTCAGGATTTAGAACTCATCATAGCACAGAAACACCATTGGTAAAAATTACAAATGACCTTTTAATTTCTTCTGACAATGGACTTGTCTCTGTCCTTGTCTTACTAGATCTGAGTGCTGCATTTGATACAATTGACCATCGTATCCTATTACAGAGACTGGAACATGTAATTGGCATTAGAGGAACGGCACTGGGCTGGTTTAAATCGTACTTATTAGACCGTTTCCAGTTTGTTCATGTGAACAATGAATCCTCCGTGCGCACTGATGTTAACCACGGTGTTCCACAGGGTTCTGTGCTTGGACCAATTTTATTCACCCTTTATATGCTCCCTCTAGGTAATATAATTAGAAAACATTCAATTAACTTTCATTGATATGCTGATGACACTCAGTTATATATATCAATCAAGCCAGGTGAAACTGATCAGCTAGCCAAACTTAATGCATGCCTTAAAGACATAAAAACTTGGATGGTCCACAACTTCCTAATGTTAAACTCGGAAAAAACTGTTGACCTACCCTGTACAACGACATCTATTGCACGTCTGTCCGTCCTGGGAGATGGATCCCTCCTCTGTCGCTCTCCCTGAGGTTTCTTCTTCTTTTTCCCCTGCTAAAAGGGTTTTTTAAGGAGTTTTTCCCTGGCCGATGTGAGGGTCTAAGGACAGAGGATGTCGTACCATGTACAGTCTGTGAAGCCCTTTGAGGCAAATCTGTGATTTGTGATTTTGGGCTATATAAATGAAATTGATTTGATTTTGATTTACAAGAAGGTAGTCTGAATGAGGTATAAATTATTTTCCTGCTCTTGGTGGACGCTGCACTATACAACATAGGAAATGAGCTTTCCAGGCGTGCTGTTGACCGGTACAGATGGTGACAACAGCAGTGGATGCAGTGACAGGAGGATTACAGCGTGGACAGATGGCAGGCGTGGCACTGCCAAGCAGAAGGCTGCAGGGCTGAAGCCAAAGTGGGAAATATAGCAGGTGATCAGAGCAATATGGTGGAGAAAATGACCTGCAGAAACACATTCTGAGCCTTAAAAAGGTTACTTATTGTAGAAGAATGCAAGACCAGCTGTACAAATGTAATTAGCAAAGTCCCTTGAAATTCCATTTCCTTTTTATCTCAAACTTTCCCTTATTCTGGTTCCCAAAATCAACATGTTATAAATCTGTAACTGACACCCAAATTAAATCAGATTTGTTGCTTTAGCGTGGTGGTTTTCCTGCTTGTCCGGAGGCTCAGCATGTGACGCTGTGCCTGCATCCTGTGATGCCGTGGCTTCAAATCCAGGCCACGATCTGATGACACAACCTACTACTATCTCTGTGCCGTTAATTCCTGCTCTTGAGTCTTGAGGCAGAAAAAACACACAGTGTGAAGTGTGTAAGTAAATCACAACAAGATGAATCCAATGTGCTTCCATCTTTTTATGTTATACTTTTTGTTCTTCTGCTCAGCCAAGAAGGCTCCACCTCCTCACAACAACAATAATCCCCAGCAGTGACTTGTGTAACAAAATGAAATCTTAAAGAGATTTCCCTGGAAGCAGGTTAAGATTGCGACTTTCTTCCTGTTTGTTAATATGTTTACCAAATACAACTGAAATGAGGGTTAATCTTTGCTAAGAAATCAATAAGCATCCTTAATGTTTGCTTTTACTTGTGTGCTACTTTTTAGTCCAAATTGAAATTACCAGTGAGACATATTTCAATTGTTTTTTTCTCCAATAGGACTGCCCTTTCCATAAGTGTTCTTTGGGTCACTTTAATGTGGCATTATCTGTGTAAGGGCACTAAAACTTTTAATATAATCAATTAAATTGCAACAGACACACCAGGGAGTTAACCAGCTTGGGGAGCAATGTTGTTATCAGTGCTGAACACACTGTGTTACTAATAAAATAACATACACCAATTTGAGTGCTCCAATATGCTAAACCCTACTGTGTACAATGTGGGACAAACCCTGAGTGAACAGGACCTGCTGGTGACTCAGCAGGTGTTGAAATAACTGCTAGCAGGAGTCTGTGCTAGGTTCGGGAACGTGTGTATATTCCCCGGGTCCTATGTTCCCAGGTCCGATGTTTCCCTATGTACACCGGGTCCTATGTTCCCTGGGTCCTATGTTTCCCTATGTTCCCCAGGTCCTATGTTACCGGGTCCTATGTTTCCCTATGTACCCCGGGTCCTATGTTCCCTGGGTCCTATGTTTCCCTATGTTCCCCAGGTCCTATGTTACCCAGGTCCTATGTTTCCCTATGTACCCCGGGTCCTATGTTCCCCGGGTCCTATGTTTTCCTATGTTCCCCGGGTCCTATGTTTCCCTATGTACCCCGGGTCCTATGTTCATCGGGTCCTATGTTCCCAAGGGTCCTATGTTTCCCTATGTTCCCCAGGTCCTATGTTCCCAGGGTCCTATGTTTCCCGGGTCCTATGTTCCCAAGGGTCCTATGTTTCCCTATGTACCCCAGGACCTATGTTCCCCGGGTCCTATGTTCCCTGGGTCCTATGTTTCCCGGGTCCTATGTTTCCCGGGTCCTATGTTCCCTGGGTCCTATGTTTCCCGGGTCCTATGTTCCCTGGGTCCTATGTTTCCCGGTCCTATGTTCCCTGGGTCCTATGATTCCCAAATCCTCTGTTCCCTGGGTCCTATGTGCCCCGGGGGACATATGTGTTCCCCTCTTTGTATGAGACTGGGGAACATAGGACGCTTTTATGATTAGGGGTGGGAATATACAAACATGAGTAATCCTATGTTGCCCCGGTCCTATGTTTCCCTATGTTCCCCAGGGTCCTATGTTTCCCTATGTTCCCCGGGTCCTATGTTCCCCGGGTCCTATGTTCCCAGGGTCCTAGGTTTCCCGGGTCCTATGTTCCCTGGGTCCTATGTTTCCCGGGTCCTATGTTCCCTGGGTCCTATGTTTCCCGGTCCTATGTTCCCTGGGTCCTATGATTCCCAAATCCTCTGTTCCCTGGGTCCTATGTGCCCCGGGGGACATATGTGTTCCCCTCTTTGTATGAGACTGGGGAACATAGGACCCTTTTATGATTAGGGGTGGGAATATACAAACATGAGTAATCCTAGATTTAAAAAGCAAAAAAATGAACTGCAAAGTAACCAGAAAGTAGCTGCTGTGCAAATTTGAGTTTTGGGCTGCTTGAGTTAAGGTCGGCCATGCTACCGTAAAGATTGATAGATTGCGGGAAAAATGGGACCCGGGGAACATAGGGATGACCCCCTAGGTTCCATTTGTTAAAGAGTGGAAGCTAGTTAGCCTAGCTAGCTCAGTGGTTCCCCAAAAACGTTGAATTCTGGGACTGATAGAGACAGTCAGTTAAAAGTTGTTGACAGAAAAAGCTACATGAACTTTTTGTTCAAGGGAAAAAGATTCATGTTCTTATGCTACGCAGCAGGCAATTCAATAAAAGGCTTTCCTTTAAACTGTATATAATACTAGTGTGTTTTCTTCTCAGATTTGCTTGTAGCTCAGATGACCAGAGGCTGAAATATTGCTGCAAACTGCAACCCGGCTACAGACCTCCATGCAGCAGCACGTCCAATTGGTTATTATGGGCGGTAAAAGAAAGTAGGCAGCTTTCGGGGCCCCTCCACCTCCTGTCTGTACTTATCGACAGTTCAAGGGTCTTGCCTAATCTCAAACAATTTTTCGACAGTCAACGAACCAGCTCTCAGCTTGGAAAACTGGTTCCAGAACGGCACCAACTCTTTGCTGGTCACAAACTATGAACTGCTTACGTCAGGGGCTGGGGGCGGGATTATCGTTACAAGACCAGAGAAAACATAATTCATTTTATCTTATTTGTTTAACTGCAATGTGATCGATGCAGACTAGAGTTAGGGGGATCTTAGCTTACAACAAAGGCTAACATCAACATTGTACATTCAGTGATGATAAGAACGTAATCGCCATCCATAGAGTCCAAGACGAGCAGCAGAAATGTGTTGTATCAGTTGTGTTTGGATGCCAATGTTGGCTCTCAAAGCCAGGAGCAACATTTGTAAAGAGACGATGTAGTCTGCCATCGTTATTATGCTTGTGGACTCTGACAGCAGAGACGGACGGAGTGATGTAATTACGTGGCTCTGAGAAGGTTCACAAGTTGAACCAACTGCGAACCAGCACCAGCACCAGCACTAGATCTCAATCAAATCAAATCAAAATTACTTAATTTATCCCCAAGGGGAAATTCAGTTAGTCTGGTAGAATCTCTGGAAGAATGAGAGTGAAGGATCTTTTGTATTTCTCCGTCCTGCAAAGGAGAGATACAAAAGATCAAGGTTCACATTGGGTGACTATCCACTATATTAATGAATATTAGTCTACAATAATTGCCGTTTGTTCTGAGACAACTGATAAATATGTGGAATAATCACCAGGAGCGAGACAGGAAGACACCCACAAAGGTTTTAAATAAGCTGCTGAAATGTCTCAATGTTTGAAATCTGCATATTGTTGATTTAAATCTGGACCTGTTTTACAGACATTGGCACACTATGGAAGTTACCAGCAGGTCTTCCAGCATCACCGGCTAACAGATATGTTTCCTCAAGCAATTTGGTGCATTTAAACAACTGCAGTATGATTCTAGTTTAGAAGTTCCTATCTAAAAAATATGGGGAATTAAAATGTGATAGCAACCAGTGACTCACCTGCGGCGTACATGACCGCGAGCATGATGGAGGAGATCCATGCGATCTGACTGTAGGAAGCATCAAAGATGATCTGGATGTCTTTGAAGAAGACTGTGATGGCTTTGGGGAAGGCGTACGAAAAGCCAATGGAGATGAACGATGCCAAAACCACAGCCCACCCCCAACCGCCGTCTGGTGGGGGCACGACGGCGGCGGGACTTGTGGCCGGGGGCGCCATCACTGGCCCACCTCAACACTGACTATTCACTGCAACGACAGAAAGGAAGAAAGAGGGAATTAAACCTCACCACCAGCATTCTGCATCTTGTGCTTTTCCCCTCCTTTTCCCTTGGATTTATTTCTTAAATAATGTGTGATTGATTATTGATTCCTCTTTTTAAAAAATTACCAGAATCCGAGCAGTTTTTAATAGAAAAATGTCACAGATCTTGACTGACACTGACCAGCTGCTGCTCATATTGACAGTACACACAAGGCTGTGAGATTATGACGGAGGTGAAAACTTTTTCTTTCCTCCTTGCCAGCAGTAATATGACACGAGAAGGACATAGCAGCGCTCTGTATCCTGGAGATATGTACACACACACACACACACACACACACACAATACTCATTATCCATTCAAGAGGGCAGGCACCATGACGTGCCCCGCCCACTCACCTTGAAATCCCCCACCACCCTGTACAAAGCAAACACGCCCTAATTACGCATAGAAAGCAACACGTCACTACTTCTACTCACGCTAAGTGATGTGGAAACACACACACACACACACACACAAGTAATAGTAAAACCAGGCAGCTGTTCACTTCACTTGTCTATCAGCCAGGTGTAACTTACAGCTGTTTCCTTAGCTTTTAGTTTAGTTTACCATTTAGTTTGAGATGATAGCCAGTTTAGTTTCACATAAATGAATGTCAGTGGAAGAATCAACATGTTTTCTCATGCTTGCATTTGTTTTCAAAAGAGCAAGATGTGGTTAACCAAATATGGCTGCAAATGATCGTCACCAGTTCTGTCCAGTCAGGTGTATGAGCAAGAACCGGTTTGTTTTTATGCCAACCCGCTGAGTATTTCCACATATATGTAACTTTAAACTGCTACTTCACTACAATTTAGATGCATATTGTACTTTTTACTCCACTACATTAAGCTGGTATTTAGTTCCTTTTCAGGTCAAGGTGTAACATGAAAAACATGATCAATTTAAAATGATTATGCATGTTTATAAATCAAAACACATAAAATGATATTTAGTAGTTAAAATGAGCCCAACCTGGACAATAGTAAAAAGCTGCTTACATAAAAGCATCAAAAATGATAATCCAATAATATATTTGGAATATATAGAACAATCTGAGTGGGGCCATTCTGCAAAACGAGTATTTTGAAAAAATACATTTTGATGCCTTTTGATACTTTTGTTCTTTTGCTTCACTAAATATGGAATACAGGACTTTTAATTGTGGTGGAGTAATGTCACAGTGTATTCAAGGTCCCCTATTGTGAAAAAAATGTTTTTCTTCTGGCCTATACGTATGTTTTTTAGTCATCCTTCAGCCAACCAGACCTGTGCATGTGGAAAGCTGAAGCCCCTGTATTGTTTTTTTGGAAGCATGTCTATGTTCCCCGGGTCCTATGTTCCCCTCTTTGTATGAGACTCTGAAACATAGGACCCTTTTTCCTCCTATGTTCCCCAGCCAGTTACTTTTTCCACCATTACTGCCAAATTCCATGGCAAATAGGCTTATGTAAGCATATGCAAATAGGCCTAGACGAGGAAAGATTAGGTCAGGGGTGGCAGACCTGCAGGTCTCGAGCTAACCCTAACCCTAACCCCGCAAATGTCCCCCGGTATGTATTGCTACAGGGGAACATAGGACCCTTTTTGGGAATAACGGGGAACATAGGACCCGGTGAACATAGGTCCCGGGGAACATAGGGATGACCCCCTTGGGGGAAAAACACCTGTTAGGTTGTGGGTCCCTCAAGAGAGATTTCTAGTGCAAAAGTGGTTGGAGAATCTTTAGCTAATACACCTGGATAGTGAATATCATTGTGATGGAAGATAAAGGACAGATGGACAAAATAGATAGTAACCCAAATTAATCCTAGTTTAATGGCAACTAAAAGATTTAACTCAGACGATGACATAGCTCTGCTAGCTATAACGTCCCTATATAACGTCCTATTACATCAACTTCTGTAGAGACATAGTCATACCCACTAGGACTGTACGCTGTTTCCACAATAACAAACCTTGGATTACTAGTGATTTAAAGGTAATCCTCAATGACAAGAAGGCAGCCTTTAGAGATGGTGACAAAGCACGGCTCAAAAAAGTACAATATAAGTTGAAGGTAGAGACTAAAGATGGCAAAGGTGGAATACAATTTCGAATTTGAATGAATTCACCCAGGAGTATCTGTTGAGGCCATGGGGCAAGTTGAATCCTTCTGTTGCTGACAAATTGGATCCAACACCGGTTTATGTCGGTGGAAGTAGACTATTTATTCTGCAACTTCAAAGCCTTAAAAAAGAAATGGAGACTTGGGCCTTCAGAGTATCTGTAAATGACCCGTGAACATCAGCTACCAACATCAATAAATGATGTCACCAGATTAGGTTGCAATGTTGTTGAGACTCACACATACTGAGAGTGTCAACAGGAAGCCATTAGTGAGATGACTCACTGCTGTGCGAACAGATTCATTTGGCAAGTTTTTATAAATATAAATAAATATTTCTCTAGTGTTTTATAGGGGCTGAAGCTGCTGGCAGTACACAGGCCGGAGATTGCCGTCGAAATAATTACAAACACTTAAATCAATGACTTTGTTAATACATTTCTAAAAGGAAACAAATTAGCATTAATGTCCAGTGTTACATGGTGAAACCAACGAAGCACGCACTGTACATGCCTGTGTTCAATTAGTCCACACCCAGACTTTCCAAAGAACATCTAAACGCTTTACTGAACATTCTACATTTTTTTATTTGGTCTTGTATTTATTGCTGGGTAGATATTTCTTATTTAAATGTGCACTTTAAGGAGCTTTGCTTTTTTTAAAAAGCTAATCCTGCAGTAATACAGTATTTATGTTCACTTAAATAAACGGTTTCAATAAAACAAATTTGACAGGTAATTTTGGCTTTGACTTTAACTGAACATTTACTCTCATTTTGCGATAAAATATCAGGATATATATCATATATCGATATTCAGCTTAAATATATCAGGATATGACTTTTGGTCCATATCGCCCAGCCCTACAAGTGATACACATATTTAAAAATCATCACAATGATGAATACAATTTGACAGAGACTATGTATTTTACCGGAATTAAATCAATTAGTGTAAGATTTATTCCTTTGCAAACAATCAAACTTTGGGGGCTTTTATTTTGTAATTATGGTTGCCTACACATTATACCTCACAGTGATTATACCTGGATTTAACAGAATACTAGAAAAAATGTAGTATAATATACTACACACTTCTCTCATGTAGTTAAGAGGACAATGTATTGGATCATTAAAAATAATCATCAACATGATCCATCTGCCTTCATCAGGGTGTAAGTTTAGGAAACAAAACTAATTTAACGTACACAGAGATAAGTGTGCAGTATTTTCAACTGATTTTTTTTTTTATATAAGCCGATCTGCACCTTTTTGGATGTGTGTTCTTTCTATAATTCTCATTCGGACGACTGAACACTAGGAAAGCCTCTCTAATTTATGCTATAACGGAGCAGCTGAAGACATATAATCCTCTGTATATATTCGTTGTATTGCCCCTTTAATCAAAGTTAGAGATTATACCTTCCCATACAGTGGGTCTAATCCATGCTAATCAGATTACAGGCTGTCCGCAGCAGCACTCAGTGTAGATATTAGTTTTGATTGATTGAACGTGACGACAATGTACGGACAAACCTCAGAACTCATAAGCAGCTTAAGTTGATGGGTTGGAATATGAAGCTCGGAAACAGATTGAGCGGAAAAGAGCAGCTAAGGAGAAGGGACGAGGCACACTTCTAGACAAGTTTGACGAATTTGGTTTGCGATCAACCACATAAGTACGAAAGAAGTCAAACAAAGCAAAGTCACCGTTAAGTCACTACAATGTCAACACTTCCGCTTTGCTTTAGAAGCTCAGATCATCATCATCATCATGTGCCATCTCCTCTGTGTCCTTCACTGACTAAAGAGCAGCTGACAGAGGAGTGAGTGACGGGCTGCCGTGTTCTGAAAGGTGGATTAAAAACGCAGGTGAGGCGAGGCAAATCGAACTCTGGTGACACCAAGGTGCCTGAAAATATCCATCATCTGCAGTTTGGTTTGTTGGGCACCACACTTCAGTCCAAACTAACTGGGAAGTAGGGCTGACAAGAATGCCAATAAGATTTGAAGATTGCCATGGAGAGGAGTGAGACAGGGAGCTCTACCTGTCTAGGGCTGGGCGATATATCAATATATATTTTTAAATGTGATATGGAATTGGACCATATCGCATATATCGATATAGTTCAAATTTGCACTGTGATCCTTGCTCCAGGCAAACTGCAGCTTATCGACAAACATACACTGATATATCAGTATAGCTGTGCTTCTTATATGCTCTCTATAATTCAAAATTCTCCAAAATGTACATATTAAAGTTATAGATGACCTTCGTTTCACCTCATTTTGATATATCGATATAGTTTAAAATTTGCTCTGCAAGCAGCTTCATACATAAATGTTGCCCTTTCTAGGGTTTGTCATATTTTCAGTTCTTTTGTATTGTTTGTTATTCTTTTCTCATATAAATATACATATTTTAGAAAAAGATTGGCCTATTTTATATCATAGGCTATTTTTATGTCTTTTTTATTTTTTATTTGAATGTGCACTTTATGGAGCTTTGATTTTTTTGAAACACATGAACCACGGACACACACACACACACAGTGTGCAAACTGTGTCGCTGGGCCGAACACACGGTTTGTTCTGGTCCAGCGTCTCCTGCATGTACTTGGAATGACCTGCTGTCTTTACTTTAGTGGGACTGTTAGAACAACAGAACATCAAGGAGACGGCAGGAGTCCAGGTACAAAAATAGTGTTTCAATAATCAAATCATCCAACTGGCAAAACCTCATCAGGCTGGGTTACACAGTCCTACACTATAAGAGTGCAACTCCATGAGTGTGTGTGTCTGTTTGTCCTCCAAGAACATCACTTAGTATCTTGGCAGGAAGCCTAAAAGACCGCATTCTTTGTAGCATAGACAGAAACGGGATCTCAGGTTTAATTCACAACAAGGGCCAGGCTAAGACCCCAGTGTTGTATTACAGGTGAGTTTCAGTGAAGGAGGTGCATGTGGGTGTGGCTACCATGGTGAGAGGCCAGAAGCAACCACAGCTCATGCATCAAGAGACATTAAGTCCCTGGTAGGTTTCTGAAACTTGGATTCTAGTGTTTGTCATCATCGCGGTCATTTCTGAACCTACAAATTGAAATCTGGTAAAATGGGGAAGCAAACTGCATGCCAACACTGCACAGCTGCTAAATGCTACACAATAGGCGCGTTCGCATTAGGTACTTTTCCTGCTAGTAAGCTGCTATGGGTGTGACTTGGGAGAAAGGATTCGCCCAAAATCCACCCAACTTCACCAGTAAGCGGCTCAGGTAGCGGCTCAGAAAGTACCTGCCTCGGCTAGGTACTCTGTGAGCCGCTACTGAGCGTCGATTTCGCGATTCATTTGCAGACTGGTGCAATCTGGACGCTGAGGGGTTAACAGCTCCTGTTCTGCTGACTGCATCTGGGAGAGACTGCTGTGGGAGGACTGGGCCAATTGTGAGTGCTTTGGGATGGCGCTACTCGTTAAGAAGAGTAGGAACGAGTCTCCTAAAGTCTCCAATAACACCAGAAAAAGTCACTAGATTTGTCGCTAGTCGCTTTTTTGAAATAGAGTCGCTAAAGGGGTCTGAATAGTCGCTAAATACAGTGACAAAGTCGTTAAGTTGGCAACACTGCTTGCTGCGTCAGTCTGTTGTCACATTCGGACTCTGTTGGTTAGCCGCTACAAAAGTACCTGTATGGGAACAGAGACCGAGGGGAACTCTTTCCAAAAAGTACTCAGCCGAAACACACCTTATGTTCACCAGGTAGTTGCTAACTTTTTCTATCATTTGGTCGAATAGTATATAATGGGTTTAACAGAGATTTTTTGCTGAAAACCGCTGCTAACGTTTTGAAACAGCACCAATGGGAGACGCGACACTGAACCAGTACCGTTAAAGTTGCAGGGTTCAACATTAACCAGGGCGCAATGGCCCCTGGTCCTTTGTAGTCACTCTGTGGCGACCAATTATTCCCTGTACATGACACTGTGGCCACTAGGTTTTATCAGGTCCCTCTTAAGAATGGGACTGGAGGACATAGCGTCCCGCTAGCATTAATGGTGCTATCGGGAACGTCACCGCTGAACCATGTTTTGGTGAAAATCATGATGTTGCAGTACAAAATCCATTTCTAAGTGGTCATCCACAACCACAGTTCATCCCTATACGATATGAGGGCTGTTTCCACTACCGGGCAATACCCAGAATGAGGCAGGTCGCACTCGCCAAACGCCCCTAATTTGAATACGAGCCGTCCGGAGCGGGCTTTTCACACAACTTTTTTTGTCCCTGTTGAAGAGCAGGGTCTTTTTTCTCCTCTGAAAAAACCCCGGTCACCGATTGGATAGATCGCTAAGCAGGATGTGACGTAGTGCTCGCCGCCACAACAACACACGCCATTTGTAAAAGCCAGCGAAGCAGTGTTGCCAACTTAGCGACTTTTCAGCTCTTCTTAACGAGCTGCGGGGGCCGGCGGCTCGTTAAGAGGAGTAAGAACAAGTCGAAGTGGCACAGTCATCCTGCAGCAGTCTCTCCCAGCTGCAGTCACAGAGCCGGCTAACAGTTAGCTCTGTAGCAGTACAGTGTGTATGTGCTGCTGCTGCATGAGGTGTTCACTTAGCGATCTCTGTTTGTTTACAATAAGCACCGGACACTCTGTGCACAGTTACCGATGCCGGTTAATTCACGTTCACTATGTTTATGATCAGCGGAGACGATGTGCATAATTAGCCATGCTTCTTTGTTTATGATCAGCTACTGATGTTGTGCACAGTTAGCGATGGCGGCCACAGTTGCGTCTCCTGTGTTTAATCCGTCGCATCTCCTAAATCCCTCTGGGGGTTTTTTTGTAGTGGAGACACGTAAAGTGAGCCAACTTTTGAGAGGGTGTGGCCTGAGACTTTCCCGGTGGCCACTCTTCCCCCTTAATGGCTGTAATGCTGGGTAGTGACAGCTGATTAGGAGTTAGCTTTAGCCTAGCCGTCTGCCTTCTTTCTTTGTTTATGGTCTCTACACCTTCTCCAAGCACTTCCAGTCAGCCACCACTACTGTTGTATTAATCAAGATCAGATCTCCACTTCCACCAGATCTGTCTCAAAATCAACTGTCAACTCCGACATGAACGCTTCACACCGTACTGCTCCCTCACTGGGTGAGAGAGCTGGAGTGGAGTCTGAGAAATACACCTCAGCTTTTATGAAAATACGTAAGCCACTTTACCTGGCCATAATCACACAGTATGCTACTCTTACAAGGTTAACTTTATGTTTCAATACACAGTTGCAGATCAAATATTGCACTTTTTACTGAGTAGAACCCAACAGTGCTTGTCTGTTTTGAGTGTCATGAACTCTCTCTGGCTCACTCTCTGACTCAATCTTTCCTACACTGGACGTTAGAAAAATACACATCCACCCGCTTTCCGTGGAAATTTAATTACCCTTAAGGGAATGAGGGAGAATATGTATTAGAGAGACAGAGTCTGTGAGAGATGAGTTTAAAATAGGCCAATCGTTTTCTGAAATAAATATATTTCTATGATAAGAATAACAAACATTACAAAATAACTAAATATGACAAAACCTAGTAAGGGCAGCATTTACATATAAAAAGAGAAAAAAATTAACTATATCGATATGGTCTTATTCCATATCACATTTAAAAATATATCGATATATGTTTTATAATCGATACATCGCCCAGCCCTATGTGGGCTGCAAACTATAAGTCACCCTTTACATTACACAGGCAACTGATGCTAATATTTAAAAAAAATTGCCTGCTGCAGCTTTAAGCCTGAATATCTCTAAATGAAGCAATAACTCAAACAGCACCAAGATTAGATAATTTGTATATGAAGTTCAACTCAAACTTCATGTAGTGGAAGGATAACCAACTTTCTATTTTGAGAGAAAATTGGACTATTATACAGAATTAAAAACAGACTTTTTGGAGCCAGCCTTTAATGGCAATTAAAACAGGAAGAAAAGAACTGCAAAGGTACCATTCAGAAGAAAAGGAATTCCTTTCTTTCATTCTTCCCACTCATTAAAGCTTTCTTTTGACTTCTTGGTTGTTAAGTGGACTTGTTCTTTTCTACTTTCACTGATAGTTAAAGGTCGACCAGTGATTGCTTTATAATAATTTCTTAATGTGGGCTTTTGTGAAGGTCTGCAGGACATGAACTGCAAAGAAGGGCAACAGAAGGTTAGCTGATTGACAGGTGCCGGGGTGGAAACATGGCTATATCAGAGTCAGGGGCAAGAAGACATTCCTATTTAACCTGTATACGTTTTTCTTTACGGTATATATGGGTCAGTAACAAATAAGGGTTGGCAAGATGTCAAATGGCTGTAACTATAAAAGAATGATAAATATTAAATACTTGATCCACCTACAGTGTATCTCAGTGGACTTATACACATAATAACTTCACTTAAAAAAAACAAACATCAAATGGCATTTTTTTGCGTATTTCTTCATTTACACATTTTGTCAATATTGACGATATATACAATATTTTCTAAAGTTTTGACAAATTATGTAAAATTTGTTATATACCATATTAGGGTATCGTATTGTTCACAATAATATCGCTATATTTTTTTTATGGTTAAAAAAAATGCATATGATATTGGCAACATTCCTACTTCTTGATGTAGTGGCGTAAGGCTAACAATTAAAGTTGTTTTAGTCACAAAAAGCTACTTACTCTCTGTCGCTAAACACATGCAGCTTTCAAAATAAGAGCACGGTGTGTTAACAGAATCCACCACAGAACTTACAAGAAGACTGTCAAAATAAGATGCCTTAAATAAAACATACAAGAACCTTTATTCTCCTTTACAAAATGTCATTAAAATATGCCCCCGAAACCCCTAAATGGTTATTTTTATTATTTGCTCATACTCAAGAGTCAAGAGTACATTTTTTTGTATTTGGCAACTGTTGAGATTTGCACTTCACACTACATTTTAGATTTTTATTAATTTATACAGACTAAAAAAATAATATTTTCCAAATCTTTTTAAGTATTTCGTAATATCATGAAGAATAATCGTTATCGCAAAAATTGCCTGAAATATCATGATATTATTTTAGGGCCATATCGCCCAACCCTATATCATAGTGTTGCAATGTACACGTGGATTGTATTTTTTTCCCTCATTTTAGTTTACATTTATTTTCCTGTATATAATAAGATTTTTATGGGAAAAAAGTACCTGGTTTCACCAACTGACACTGGGTTAGATCATGTCATTGACCCATATATATATATATATATATATATATATATATATATATATATCTGCCTCTAAAGTGTAATATTTGTTGAGACCTTGCAGCAGAAGTATTACACAGTTCAAGTTTAATGCTGAGATAAACAGGTGCTGTAAGCCCTGTCAGACTACAAAAAGAAACCTGACCTCTACAGTCAGCGGCTGCCAGCATGACCCTCGCTACACCTGCCCACCCCCACCAGTCACATGCCACTTTAAGTTATGGCAATGCAAGATTAGCTCTAAGGTAACCTTCGAGTAACATTGCTCACTTTGTTTTAGGAATAGTTCATCATTAACCCCATCAGAATCACTCCTCTAATCGGCATCTAATCTCACTTTGGAGACTCCGTAAACACACTTGCCCTTGATCTTGAGCACCAACAAACAGGAGAAACCCCACAGAAACAATGGCCGCCTCTGAAAGCTGCTTTAAGATCCAGAAAGGCCACCAGGCAGGGGGTCTTCCCATAAAATATACTAAGACTATAATACCCTTTCTACTCAATTGTCAGCCTCTGAACTTTGAAGCCCATGAGCTTATTCTTGGAGACGAAACCTGATTAAAAAACTTTCAAGTGGAGCGATACATTTCCGTCAACACACCTCCGAACACTAAAACCAGAACACAAAACAGAGTCTCACAGACTGGTATTTACTGAAAGAAACGGCACATTTACGCAGAGCTTCTTGGCAATTTGACATCAAGACCGGCATTTTACCAACTACACCTTTGTGGACACAATAGCATGCTGGGAACGCCATGCATTCTACTTTTCCATGTGAGCTGCCAACACACACATCCAACATCCAATCACAAGCTCCTGTTTCGCTCCACACCTCCGAACACATCATGAAGGTCACAGGCACAGATGTCCGTTACATATATGTGTTTATACCTTCAGATTTTATGACTTGACATGATTTAACAGAACATATGTAAAGTAGGGTTAGGAATTTGCATCGACCATGACTGAAATGAATTGGGCAATATGTTATATACACATGACACTAAGGGTGCCTGAGGGCAAAGTTCTAAACATATAGGTACATCTTCTGTTACATAATGAGAATCAAGTCTATAATAGTTTTGGATTTTTCATTAGTTTAGTTTAATTTATGTTGTGAATTTTTGTTTTCTAATTCAGTTAGCTTGAATTTGGTTTTAGAGTGAGTTTGGTAGTTTTATTTTAGTTTTAGTTTAGTTTTTATTTTCATAAAATGCTAGTTTTAGTTTAGTTTTTATTTTCATAAAATGCTAGTTTTAGTTTAGTTTTTATTAGTTTTAGTTTAGTTTTTATTTTTAGAAAATGCAAGTTTTAGTTTATTTTTATTAGTTTTAGTGTTATGTTATGTTTTAGTGCCAGATTCAAAGAGGTCATAATACATTTTGCCTTTATTTCCTTTGGTTTATCTACTGTATCTTAGCACTAATAAGGTTATTAAGTCTTACAGTTCTGGGTGTTTTGAATTTTGGTTCTAGTGTAGACATCCCAGTCTCAGTAAACATATTTACCATGTGTTCCTGCATGTTCACTAACCAGCAGATATTTAGTTGGAACTAAATAAATACGTTTCATATCAACCAAAAAGGATTATACAGTGTGATTTGAAATGTGATTTGTGATTTTCTGCTGTACCTGAGAGAAATGTGATTAGTAATATCAACGTTGAATTGAAGACTTTCACTTGCACACAGTGAAAGCACAACATCAGTGTTGCGGTGGCGACACTTTTACCATAATAACTAAACGGTTTGCACTAACAGGAAAATTCCAATGTTGAAAGTTGACAAGTTGCTCTTTACAGCCAATATGGTGTCATTACGGTAATTTCACTCACGCTTCTCTCGGAAGCCCACAAAGCAGGAATACACACACTCAGTGGTGGAGGAATAGAAAACACTGGATTATGTATGAAACAAGTTGACAAAGATGAAAACAAAGGACATTTTCACTATAATTTTAGTTAGTTTTGTAACCACACAATACAGTTTCAGTTAGTTATCGTTTTTTTTAAAACTCTCATTTTTATTTTATTTCAGTTAACGAAAATGTGTTTTCAATTCAAGTTTTCATTATTTTGTTAGTTTTCGTTAACTATAATAACCTTGGTGAGAACACTACAATATAATAACGCTCATATCTTTTTACTTATCGACCAAAATATTCACGGATATATCAGTGTAGCTGTGCTTCTAATATGCTCTCTATACTTCAGAATTCTCCATAATATACAAATTAGATTTATAGATGACCTTCGTTTAATGCCAGACCGCTATTTCTTCTTGTTTCCCAACCGCAAATTGTCAAAAAAATGTCCAAAAATGGAAAAGATACATCTCAGATTCCAAATAAATTGGGACGCTAGGGCTGGGCAACACATCGGTATAAAAAATATATCGATATAATTTTAAATGTGATATGGAATTTGACCATATCGCATATATCGATATAGTTAAAGCTGCTTTATAAATAAATTCTGCTCTTACTAGGGTGTGTCATATTTAGTTATTTTGTAATTTGTTATTCTTTTCTCATATAAATATATTTATTTTAGAAAAAGATTGGCCTATTTTATTTCATAGGCTATTTTTATGGATTTTTTTTTTTATTTAAATGTGCACTTTATGGCGCTTTGATTAAAAAAAAAAAGGTACTCCTGTTGCTATACAATATTTATGTTCACTTAAATAAACGGTTTTAATAAAACTACTTGTGACATGTCATATTTGACTCTGACTGAACATTTGCTCTCACTTTGTGATCAAAATATCAAGATATATATCGTATATCAATATTCAGCCTCAATATATCGGGATATGACTTTTGATCCATATCGCCCAGCCCCAGCCACACCGCTACTTCTTCTTGTTTCCCAACTGCAAATTGTCAAATAATTGTCCAAAAATGGAAAAGATACATCTCAAAATTTCAAATAAGTTGGGATGCTACATAAAAACTGAAATTTGGAATTCAGAAAAAGTGTATGTTGCCAAAACAAAAGTGTTTCAGTTGAAACATAAAACACACCGTCTTTGTATAGTTTTCAATTAAATATGTCCAAAAGGGTTTGCAAAGCATCCCATTCAGCTTTAGAAAACTTTCCAACTTTTTTATAAGTCAGGGTTGTAATATAGAAAAGATGACAGATGACATAATTGTTTCTTGAACAAAAATACAAATGGAAGTGAAAGTATTTTCTATCAGATATTTCCAGATTTTGTTTTAACCTTGTTAGACATGAAGGGAAATCTATTGAACAGAACAGAACAGAACTGTATCATGCGGTCTTGTTTGCACAAAGCATCTTTGTGTCCACAATAAACTTTCCTCAGGGGTCATGGAACCAGGTCTTGATCCAGAAATCTGATCCAAACAAAATAAAACACACAGAAAAGTATTCATTTCTCTAAGATACACAGGAGCACAACTCTGTACATCAAAGCTGTCAACGGCATAAACACACAATACGAACTCATCAACAAAATGTAATCATGGCAAAGGTTGACCTTTGAAGCCTGAGTAATTAACTGCCCACATGGTTAGAGAGGCCACTGCTTAGGGAAACAAAATCTGTGTAAAATGACAACTACACATGTTTAGATCACCTGCACATTGAAACTACATGCAACTGACTACATGGCTGAACAAACCAGAAAATGCTAAGTATGGCAGCTTTAGCCAAGGGCCAGGAACCAGTAAAACTGGGAGGTCAACAGGAGCAACGTTTACATAAAAACATTGGGTGAAACCCCCATCAATCAACAGCCTTTATTTAAACAGCCACTCGAGAATGTTAATTCTGTAGTCCCAAATGAGCCTCTCAACACAAACAGTATCAGGTAAAAATATATATATACTGTAAAAAAATGTCTGTAGATTTTACGATGAAAAACTGCTAAACCATGACCGTGTTTCAGTAACAATGAAACACTGTAAATGTATATATCAGCCAAAACAGTATTTTTTACATTTTTTCTTTTTGGAAAAATACATTACTCCACTGTAAAATACACTGGCACCACGTGTGTAACAAAAATATACTGTAATATATATACAATCCATCACTGTCATTTTTTCATTTATTTTTTGTAAAAATACTTTTTCTCACTGTTAAATGTACTAAACACCATATCTAACAAAAATATACTGTAATATTTAATTGTAAAACCTTGAAATGTATGCTGCATTTATAAAGTATTTTCTGGTCAATTATATGGCAGAACAGCATTTCTTTTGATGGAAAAACTTCTAATTTTTTATGGTAAAATATGGAATAAGATAACAATCTTAAAAGTGAAATCAAAAGTGCTAATATCATTTTACCGTAATATTAGAAAAAGTTGCACCATATTTATTACGGTAAAGTTCTGGCAACCACAGCTGCCGTTTTTTTACCGTAAAAACAACAGGGTTTTTTTTTTTACAGTGTATATATATCTTCCTAAATGTCCTCAACAAGTAAACTTTGTTTGAGGACACTGTTTTCACTTTGATAGAGAACTGATTGCTACCATGGTACATATAAGCTGGACCCATCAGGAAATGACTGCACCTGGCCACACATACACCCATAAAACCACAAAGTGTTGTTTATATGGTTTTTGTACAGATTAATAAAAGTAAAAAAGATATAACATGTTAATTAGTAAGCTTGGGTGTTGGGGAGTGGATTTTTTTAAAGCTTTGGACAAAGCCAAGCTAGCTTTTTGTGCAGTCGAGTTCATGTGCTAAGCTAAGCTAACCAGCTTCTGGCTGTTATAGTATACAGACAAAATAATGGCATGTCTTTTTATGTTTTTGTCTTAATATATATTTAAAATAAAAATACTGTCCCTCTTCCTGAAGAAAAAAAATGAGTAATTGCAATTTACTAAAGTGTTTTAATTGATATAGCAATATTGGCTAGTGTTAGCAAAGTTGAGTTAGATGATGCTGCATTTAAGTGATGTCGGAATAAGTGGGTAAATAAATGACCAACTGTGAAAATTCACATGGATGCCCACGCAAATTGGCACAACGACTTGGCATAAGTTGGCAAAAATGGTGCATGAGCTGAAACGTAAACGTAGTTAATTCACATATAGAATTTACATTTTTTGCTCACATGTAATATGAATATGAATAATATAACTCTTTGTAAAGTTAGGGCTGGGCGATATGGACCAAAAGTCATATCCCGATATATTTATCGCAAAGTGAGAGCAAATGTTCAGCCAAAGCCAGCCATGTCACAAGTAGTTTTATTGAAACCATTTATTTAAGTGAACATAAATACTGTAGAACAACAATAGTACCTTTTTTTTTTTTTTTTTTTTTTTTTTTTTTTTTTTTTAAATCAGAGCTCCACAAAGCTCACATTTAAATAAAAAATATCTTAAATAAAAATTGCCTATGAAATAAAATAGGCAAATCTTTTTCTGAAATAAATATATTTATATGAGAAAAGAATAACGGACATTACAAATGAACTAAATATGACAAACCCCAATGAGGGCAGCATTTATATATAAAGAAATAAAAAATTGAACAATATCAATACATGTGATATGGTCCAATTCCATATCACATTTAAAAATATATCGAAAATGAAATGTTTTTTTATATCGATACATCGCCCAGCCCTACGTAAAGTGACCTTGTTAGAAAAGTTTTATATTAGCATCACTGAGAGAGCCAAGTAAAGCAATATTTTAGTGGTTAACTGCTATCAATGCATTGTTTAAATACTCTACACTATGGCATATTGTTACATTTGGTCACAGTGGCTGCTGTTCACTAAATATGGCACAAACTTGCTTTAAAATGTTTGTGATGCTCTTTTGCAGCAATCTAGCTGCAAGAGAGGAAAATAAAAAACTGATTTCATTTTTCTATTTCTTTTTTTTTTCAACTTTATTGGGGATTTTTTTCTTTCGTTCGCATACAAAAATTAAGAAGATACGTGTTAAAACCTAGGGGGAGGCAAATCATATATCAAAACAATAATAATCATGTTTACAAATAAAATAAATATTTAAATAGTAATAATAAAACTTGGAGGACATGTTCTAAAATTTACAGTTGTTAATTTTTCATTTCATTTTTCTATTTCTATTGTTATCCTGCTCAGTGTATATTAATAGGCAGCAGTAGTGCTTTCCAGGGGAAACCAATGACATGTGAAGTTATTTTTACAGCTCACCAGCTGACCTGGAGTGAAACATCCTCATCTTGTGCCAAACTTAAGCAAGGAAAAACTCCTGATCCCATCCTGAGATTAAAATAGATCTAGTGTCAGTCAATCAAGGAAAACCTGTAAAAGTTGGACCCCCATTGGGGGGAAAAACCAGGTCTGCCAAGATGTAAGAGCAGGGAGATTCTCCAGCACTGCAGAGTAATCATCTGATGCTGCTGATGTAAGGATAGGACCGGATGAAGCCAGTCCAAATGCCCAGGGCCTACAGGCTAAACCGAGCGCTCATTCAAAGTAGCAGGAAAAACCACAAGATTTTATTTAAATCATTTCCTCAATGAATGGGCCGCATGGCAACACGGAGAGGGATTTACACCCTTCCAAATACTCCTGAACGCATCACAAAATGTATCAAACACACACTAACGCAGCCTAAGCCTTTCTCTCGATATATTTCTCATTCATCGCAGCACATGTATGCTCATCTCTGCATACCGCGGCGTCCCGGGAACGCCGAAAGCCGCTTAATCCTCCGATACCGGGAGCGGAGGCTCGTCTCAGCGCTGTCAGATAGAAAGAGGCGTTAAATGGTACTTTACCTTAGAGGG
This sequence comes from Centropristis striata, assembly GCF_030273125.1. Taxonomy (NCBI): domain Eukaryota; kingdom Metazoa; phylum Chordata; class Actinopteri; order Perciformes; family Serranidae; genus Centropristis; species Centropristis striata. Next base: position 15,030,753 of record NC_081538.1, on the reverse strand, counting down.
GAATGGAGGTGTGTGTGTGTGTGTGTCCTGTTCGGGCTGCCGGCTCGGTGACCTTGGAGCAGAGAGATGCGTGTGTCTGTGTGCTGTGGAGGATCTGGGTTTGAATTTCCTGAGTGAGCGGCTGGCTGCCTGACGTGAGGCTGCTGCGGGCTACAGAGGGGCGGCGCTGCTTCGAACCATTCAGTCAGTTCACAACACCGCATCAGCCTGCTCCTGGCCACCGTGCTGTTTCTGTGGTCTGAGGGTCGCATGCAAGGAGATGAAAACGCTGGCGGTTATCTGTTAAGTGCTGATAAAGCGTTCTGAAACCTAAGGGCTGCAACCAACACTTTCACTTTGGCCTACAAAACGTCAAAAGCGATGAAAATTTTCATATTTTTATTTGGGGAGAGATCCAGGGAGGGAGGTTCATCGGGAGCCGCTTTGGGGTGGGGTTGTGGTGGGGTGGTACAGGGGTGGTACAGGGGTTCTAATATTGTTGTCTTCCTGAGAATGTACAAGAGACTTTGTCTCTGTTTACATTGCTATGTGGGGGGAAATAGTGCATATGATGTGAATGTTTATATATTGTACATTTTTCAATAAAAAAAAAATTGATCACAAAAAAAGCAATGAAAATTTTCCCAGAACACAAAGATATTTTGAATTAAAATTCTATCTATCTATCTATCTATCTATCTATCTATCTATCTATCTATCTATCTATCTAGGCCTATCGAAATAAATAAATAACAGTTATGATGCTAAAACAGTGTAATTTTTACATTTTGCTTGAAAAGTTAAAGGGAAACTACACCCATTTTCAAAATCCATAGCTGTCCAAAAATATTTGCCTGTACATAAAAAAAACATGTAATCCTGGAACTTAAATATTATGATGTACTGATAAAAGCGAGTGTGGAAGTGCGAAAAAAAACTTAAGGAGTCAGAAAGGAAAGACTTATATTACCTGATTCTAAGAATATAATTGTGTAATCAACACAAAAAAATGTTTCTTATTAGTGTTTGAGCACAAACACATGGTTAACACAGAGGGACAACTTCCAGGGCTGAAGTACCACTAAGTGCAGTTCCTTTAAATGGCCACTTGAGGCTGGCTCCAAAAGCAAGTCCCCATCATAGACTGTAAATAATCGGAATCAGAATTGCCTTCATTGTCATTGCACAGAGTAACAAGTACTAGGACAACGAAATTAGCCATCAACCGGTCCAAACATATACTTAACATACATACAATATGACAAAGGGGTGGACAGGACAGGGAGACAGGGATGAAAGAAAAGAAATACAGCATAACGTGAGGAGAGGGGAGGGGGAAAAGAAGAAAAACGAACAAATAATGGATGTAGTGACAGTGAAGTCACCCATCGATTTGTGGACTGCCTGTTTGAAGCATAGAGTTCAGCATTACACTCGTCACCATCTTTCTTTACAAACGTAGCCATCTTATTTTCGTAAACTGGGAGCAGACCATATTTGGACTGGGGAGGAATGAAAGGATCTGACTGACTGACGACACGGCACTACACGCCCATCCATAACCTGACTGAGCGAAGCCGCTGCTAATTCATGTTAGCATTAACTGGGATGTTCATTTTGGCTACCAAAAACAAAAACAAAATGTATGTTACTTACCTGAAAAAATGAACTGCCGATTTCTAATAGTCCAACCAAATGCTGAACAAGACATTTTTAATGAACAAAATGTTCAGATAAACTGTGGAAACACAGTGCGAAAGGGTTAAAGTTGTGAGACCAAACAGCTAAACGTCTCGCCTTGTTAGTGACCTGTCAATCAAAGGTAGCCACGCCCCAAATCCTAAGATTCTTTATCATCTATTTACTTCCACATGGGGACATTATTTACACTATTAATTAAGATTAAGATCGTAGTGTTGTCCTAAAAAAAATTCTGAGGTAATAAATCAAGTGAGAGGTTTTCTCATTTTGTATTGAAATGAATGGACCAAAATGCTTTTGTGCCGTCAGCACCCCCTGCTGGAATTTTTGGTAGAATGCAGCTTAAGGCACTTCCTGGTTTGCCTCACTGCTCAGAGGTTGGAGCCTGGTCCCCATAGACCCTCATGTTAAAATGCCCAACTTAACAGCAGAAATAAACTTATAAAATTGTAATACTGAAAGAAAAGCTCCTCCTCCTTTCAAGACAACTGTGAATTTGTTGAATACTAATATAACTCGCACTCACGGGTCTCTTGCCAATGCATTAGACCCACCTCACGTCACCAATCAAGATTATTATCAAATTTTTTTTGAATAAAATTTTCATAGAAAAAAATCCTCTAAAATAAAGACATACTTACCAATTTTTTGGGAACTAATAAGATGATTTTCTTTATTTTTTTTCCTCAGAATTCTGGAGTAACCATCTCATTAGTTCAGAAAAATAGGGCAAATATTTTTTCTTAAGTAAATCCATTATACTAGAGTAACACTGAATGAAGCTGAAGTGTCAATTCAAGCGATGATCGCTGATTGAGTGAACATGCAGAAACAAGTCAAACAGTCAGTTGACCTTTCAGGCACTGAAAGCAGTTGAAATGCTGGTCAGAAAGGTTGCAGATTGATTTCCTGTACATTGACTTTTACTCTTTCAACATCAGATGTAGTCTTCCCCCTAAATGTTTGCGTGCATAAAGCTGCTGGCATCACCAGCGGAAAACTCAATCTGGGTCATTTGAGCTCAATCCGTTGGATTAATGTGAAAGGGTCACAGTGAAGCCTGTACATATGGTCAGAGCGACTTGCCAAATGTGAAGAAGACATTTAAGAACATAAATACAATGGCGGTCAGATGAAGTAACCAACATAGAAACCATCTGACAAACTGCTACCAATTCAAACGTCATGAATTCCAGCTTTGATCCTGGTATTTCTAATGACTCACTCAATTCATTTTCAGAAGTATTTCCTACCTAATCGAAACAGTTGCCGAGTCATTTCTTCATTTCGCTGTGAGTCATTTTCCACTTTATGTTTTTGTCTACTGTTTGTGTAAGCCTGGACCAAGAACAAAAACTGACATACAGCAGGATAAGACCTATATTAACTCATTTAAAGGTTATAATAGTTTTGGATTTTTCATTAGTTTTAGTTTTAATTTTTGTTGTCAATTTTTTTTTTTTGATTCAGTTAGTTTTAGTGGGTTTTTAGTAGTGATTTGCCAATAAAGCCTCGTGAACCTTTAGTTTCTGAGTCCACTAGATGGCGCTCTTGATATAAGGAAAGAGGCTCAAGCTATGGTGATTGAGTGTGATTTCAGCTCTTTCTTGAACAGAGAGCGCCATCTAGTTGGTTCAGAAAATAAAGAAAATGGTTCATGAAGCCTCATTGGGACATCACTAGTTTTTAGAGTGTGTTTGCTAGTTTTAATTTTTTTTTGTTTTTGGGGAGAAAAATATTTAGTTTTAGATTAGTTTTTATTAGTTTTAGTGTTAGTTTTAGTTTTTTTGTAATGGGGAATTTGTTGGGTGCCAGATTCAATAAGTTTACTATAAATGTTGCCTTTATTTCCTTTGTCTGATCCATCTCAGCCCCAATAAGTTTACTAAGTCATAAAACAACAACAACAATAGGTTTCATATCTACCAAAAGGTTTACGTATGAAAAAAGTTGACAAAGACGAAAACTAAGGACATTTTCATAATCATTTTAGTTAGCTTTAGTTAGTTTTGTAACCAAAAACCAAAAAGTTTCAGTTAGTCAGTTAACAAAATGTTTTTTTAATTCTAGTTTTCGTTATTAAGTGAGTTTTCGTTAACTATAATAACCTTGCTTCAGGGTGGTTTGTTTAGGTCCAGTTGCTTACACACAAATTACCCATGATTCTCCTTCCTGTAACTTCAGCGTTAACTAGCCTCTACTCTTCCTCTGTGGTGTTTATTGCCAATTAAGGACACATGAATAAGAAATTGCTCAATTTGAGCATTAAATGTGTTTGCATGTATCTCAATTTTCCCCATAATGCCTTGTGTTTTTGGTTCCTTTTCAGGCATCTCCGTGCTGTTATTTGGTGAAATGCATAATTTTCCTGTGGACCAAACTAAAAGAGGAAACTGCCCTTTTCTGAGCTCAGATGATGCTGCCCGAGGAGTTGGTCATTAAATTTTCATTCCTTAAATGCATCAGTTGCAAAGTTGCTGAATATAACTTTGAGAGATGCTCTCTATTCTTACCTCCTGTCAGGGAGTGTTTGCTTTACATTTTGTCAAGCCTATCTGAAGCACAGTCAAGGAAAAAAATATTAGACCATCGTTTTCTTCAAATTATTGTTCATTTTAATGCCTTGTACAAAAGTTACATTTGTTTGGACAAATATAATGATAACAACAAAAATACCTGATAAGGGTTTCATGTAAGAGCTGATATCTAGACATTTCCATGGTTTTCTTGATAAAAAACAAAATCATTATCAATAAAATGGAAAATGGCTAGATATAAAATAATATTTTTTTTCCATGACTGTACACTGTACAAGTCTGTAGATCTTACTGTGAAAAACTGCTAAACCATGACAATAAACAATCGTAAAATAATAAATGGGTTAATTCAGTTTCAGTTATAATATATCAGCCAAAACAGTGTTTTGCAGTTTTTTTTAAAAATACAAAAAAAATGCAAAAATATACTGTTATATATATATATCTGTAAAAATACATATATATATATATTTGTAAAAATACTTTTTCTCCCTGTAAACACCATATCTAAATATACTGTAATATTTAATGGTAAAATCTTTAATCTATGCAGCATTTATAAAGTATTTTCTTGTCAATTATATGGCAGAACAGCATTTCTTTTGATGGAAAAACTTTTTATATCAGATGGTAAAATATGGAATAAAATGGCAATCTTAAATATGAAACAACAGTTTTTTTAACAGTGTATGTTCAGGAAATCATGGTGTGTGTCCAAATGACACAATAGATTATATATTCCATGAAACACATCCTGGTCCAATCAAATATGTATTTTTCAAAAATTATTTTGATTTTAGGATACTCAATTGTCACATTTGTCCAAAATTGAGTACAAATGACCCTCAGATCCCCAGTTTTATCATAAATCAGCAAAGAGTGGGCTGAAAAAGTGACGAGTTTGAGTTTTAGGCAACACCTCATAACTAAAAGATATCCTGCTGTTGCAATAAACATTTTTTTTTTAATTTGTTTGATTAAAATGACTGAAGTGTTGTTGTGGCCTGTTCTTTGTCTTTCATTTGAACTGTGCCATCTTGAACAGGGCTCTGCTTGACTCACATGTTCGAAATAGAATCATAGAAACCAAATCATTACGCAGCAGTTGCCAAACAGTTGGCTCATTCATTCTTATGAATGACAAAAGTAACAAAAACATTCTACTCCTAACTGCACGTCTCCTCCATGTCTTGTGAAACATAAGAACTGCCACTCAGTGTAGCCCTTCCCACTGTCACAGCTGGCAATCATCTCCTCATCATCTGATCTATCACAGCTAAGAAAAAATACTCAGAATATTCCTTTCATATTATTTCAGGAGTCAGAAAGAAAAGACTTTTATTACCTAATTCCATCCATCCATCCATTTCACTCCGCTTATCCAGGGCTGGGTCGCGGGGGCAGCAGGCTTAGCAGGGAATTCCAGGTGCCCCTCTCCGAAGCCACAACGTCCAGCTCCTCCTGGGACCCCGAGGCGTTCCCAGGCCAGGAGAGAGATATAATCCCTCCACCGTGTTCTGGGTCTTCCCCGGGGCCTCCTACCAGAATTACCTAATTCTAAGAATATAATTGTGTAATCAACACAAAAATGTTTCTAACTAGTGTTTGAGCACAAACACATAGTTAATACAGAGGCACAACTTCCAGGGCTGAAAAGTTAAGCCAAGGTAGAAGTACCAATAAGTGCGGTTTCTTGAATGGCCACTTGAGTCTGGCTCCATTAGCGAGTCAATCCCCATAGAGCCCCATGTGAAAATGGCCAAGTTTACATTAGAAATAAACATGTTTAGAGTCTGGTCGAAAAATTAAAAAAATGGTTTTGCTCTGTCTATAAGTTATGTCTACCAAAAAAGATTAGGACCAGGTAGGAAAAAAATAATGAGAGGAGGGGCAAAATCATTCTGCACTTCGAGAAAAAAGTTGACATACAATGTGGGGAAAAAAGTTAAAATTTCGAGAAATAAGTCAACTTTTTGAGTTTTTTCTCAAAATTGTATTTCAACTTTTTTCCTACCTGGGCCAAATCCTCCTTCGTATATTTCCCTGTTCATGCCAGGGTACATTTATATACATCATCCATTTTTATATTAAGGCGTAAAGTATTGCATAATTAAGGACATGGCCACTTTGAGTGACAGGTGGCTGCCGTTGCAGGTTGTTCTCACTACACTGGGCTTCACAGTGGCCTTCAGAAACTTCTAGGTGAGGTAACACAGACGATAGGCATGTTTCCACTAAGTACTTTATGAGTACTTTTTGGAAAGAATGTTTTGGTTATGCCCACTAGTTAGTTCCCCTTGGCCTCTGTTCCCATATAGTTACTTTTGTAGCGGCTAACCAATGGAGTCTGCTGCTGTCTGGGGCCTAGCAAGGTTGTCTCGATAGCAACCACTATGTTGTCGCTTTTTGTCATTCCAGCAAGCTGAGACTGGGACTGATTAGGCACTGGGCAAAGGCGGGTCTCAGGTTTACACACTCTAACTATGCATACATTCCCCCTACCCACCCCTCCAACCCACGCCTTTGACGATTCATACCCCCAGCGAGTCAAGTGGGTCTGTGTCCCTCCCCTGTGGCATGTCATAAGTCTGTTTCCTCCTTTCCTCTCCTCACGTTGTGCTGTATTTCTTTTCTTTCATCTCTGTCTCCCTGTCCTGTCCACCTCTCTTATATTGTATGTGTGTTTTATACGTTTCAGACTGGTTGATGGTAAATCTCGTTGTACTAGTACTTGTTACTCTGTGCAATGACAATAAAAGCTTCTGATTCTGATTCTGAGTACGAATGTGACAACAGACTGACGCGGCAAGCAGTTTTGCCAAGTGAGCTAAGCAAGTAAGCAAGTAAGTTTAGTGACTATTTAGACCCCTCTAGCGACTCTTTTTTTTAAAAGCGACAAACGAAAAATCTAGTGACTTTTTCTGGTGTTATTGGAGACTTTTGGGGACTCGTTCCTACTCTTCTTAACGAGTAGCAGGCACTGTCCCAAAGCACTCACAAGCGGCCCAGCCCTCCCGCAGCAGTCTCTCCTAGCTGCAGGAGATGTTAACCCCTCAGCGTCCAGTTTGCACCAGTCTGCAAATGAATCACACATGTGCGTAATCTCCGCCTCAACCGTATCCAATCAGCGTCGACTAGTTAGTAGCGGCTCAGAAAGTACCTACCCGAGGCAGGTACTTCTGAGCCGCTAACTGGTTAAGTTGGGTGAATTTGGGCAGATCCTCTCTCCCAAGCCACACCCAAAGCTCACTAGAGGGAAAAGTACCTAATGGAAATGCACCTATTATCCGTTTTTATACAGCCTATGAATTAATTGTCTGATGTATTTTATTTTAGACTTACACTATGTCTATGTCTCTTCACTTAATTTTCTTTGAAAACGGATTCAATACATCGTAAAAACTCTTAAGTACCAAATGTAACCACTAGATCTGATCTATACAGTAATTAGTCTGCACAGTTCATATTTCATCTCAACAAAACCATGCACTGGAGTCTGGAAGAATTCACATGATCCTCACTGTTTGAAAGTGTAAACAATAAGCTTTCAGGTCGTAGATAAGAACACAAACATAAGAGCTCAGATTATGGAAGCATGGCGCTGCCAAAGTCCAAACAGAAATTTCAGACGAGCTCTCACTGTTGAGGTAGAGGTGCTGCTCACAGGGGAGGCCAAGAGAAATATGTTTTTTGTCTCACAACAGAGTATAACTGAGACTGAAGGTATTTAGAGAGAATCTGATCCATGAGATACAATGAAAAAGATTCAAACATTGTGATTGTTTTAAAACAATTTGTGTTAATATTAAAGCTGCTGAATAATTTAACGTCTCTTTTGATGTAGCATTTTGATGCAACTTCGATTATATTTAAAGCTCTTTAAGCATTTTGTTTTAATTGTTTTTGAAATCTAAACAACACAGCAGCAGCTTGTTGGAGAATTTAGTCCCTTATGTGATAAAAACAAGAAAAAAATCTGGTTGTCCATTTTCTAAGTCTAAATTAAATTGTCTCGCCTCCTATGTTTAAGGCTTAACAGCAGCTTGAAAAAAGGGGGAAAGCTTTTGCAGGTGAAGGAGCATTTTTATAAATTACTTTTTTTCATCTGTGAAAATGGGGGGCAGGATCAGAAAAGTAACAGTAATGTTTATAACTTGCTGACACAAAATATACAATATGAACCTGATGTTTTAAGTCCTGTTTAGGACATGCAGTAGAGGGGCGTTTCAGCCTCTTGTGACCGTATTGGGCATTATTACAACAACAAACTGAAAAAATAAATTAACCTGCCAAAATTGTTCTTTTATGATATATAAGGAGCTTAGAAAGATCTTATCCTCCTGGACTCTGTTTTCCCATATTTTTGTGTATAAGTGGAAAAATGGAAAAGAAAATTGACACATTGATCACAATGTCAATAGCCTTGTTTCCTTTAGGGGGAAGAGTGGCCACCAGGAAAGTCTCAGGCCACGCCCTCTCAAATGTCCACTCACTCTGCATGTCTCCATTATAAAAAGGCCCCCAGAGGGATTTACGAGACTCTGGAGGTGACGTATGGTTTTCAATCGTCGCAATGGACTCAACTGTGGTTGCGTCGCTAACTGTGCACAACGTCAGCAGCTGATCATAAACAAAGCAGCATGGCTAATTATGCACAGTGTCTCTGCTGATCATAGAATTGAATCATCTTTTAACATAGTGATGGTGAATTAACCGGCATCGCTAACTGTGCACAAAGTGTCCTTGTTGGAAAAAAAAACAGAGATCGCTTAGTGAACACCTCCTGCAGCAGCAGCACATACACACTGTACTGCTACAGAGCTAACTGTTAGCCTATTAGCAATTTGCAGACTGGATGCTAATGGGTTAACATCCCCTGCGGCTCTGCAGCTGGGAGAGACTGCTGCAGGAGGACTGTGCCGCTTCGACTTGTTTTTACTCTTCTTAACGACCCGCCAGCCTCCACAGCTCGTTAAGAAGAGTAAGAAGAGTCTCCAAAGTTGCTGAATTTGTCGCCAGTCGCTTTCTTGAAAAATAGCCGCTAAGGGGGTCTGAAAAGTCAGTAAAAATATAGCAACAAAGTCGCTAAGTTGGCAACACTGCTTCACCGGCTTTTACAAATGGTGTGTGTTGTTGTGGCGTCGAGTACTGCATCACATCCTGCTTAGCAATCTATCCAATCAGTAACCAGGCTTTTTTCAGGGGAGAAAAACGGGACTGCTCTTCGAGACCGCTCCAGACGGCTCATATTCAAATTGGGGGCGTTTCGGCAAGTGAGACCCGCCTCATTCCGGGTATTGGGCTGTAGTGGAAACTATAATAACTTTTACTTTTGATACTTTAAATACATTTTGATGCTGATACTTTTGTACTTTTACTTTAGTCAGTTTAGAATGCAGGATTTTTACTTGTAGTTGAGTCATTTCACAGTGTGGTATTAGTACTTTTACTTAAGTAAGAGATCTGAAGACTTTTTCCACCACTGATAGAAACACACATTTTTGTGATTACATAGTAGCTCATTTTACGGACTAGTTTTAAAACTACTATCGCCATTAATCACTTGGACACAAAACCATGGGAAAATAGGTTCAGGTTGACTTGAATGCCCATTTATGTCAACACAGGAGGAAAAACCAGACTTAGAAAGTGGATGACCAGGTTTTGTTTCTCACTTTCCTCTCAGGGCGTCATAAATTGAAGCAGGACAAATAAAGGAAAGTCATGCTTACATTAACTGACCAGCATCAGCTGTTAACAACATGCTCTGCAATGATTGGCTCATTCACAGATGTGTGGCTAGTCACATCCAATCATATTCATGCAGGTTTAGCCAGACGTTATAACCAAACACCATCACTGTTTACTCTACTCAACTGTGCCCAACCTTCCCCACTAAAAACTTAATGTTGTGTTTGTTAAAGGAGGACTCACTCTCAAAAGAATCCTTGTTCAAATTCTTAAAGAGCTCCTTCAAAATCTGATAAATATTTTTTGGTGAATTGAAAATTGACATAAAATGGAATTTATGTATACAACACATTTCCAACAAATGTCATGAATATTTTTTTAAAAAGGGTCTCCACATGCTCAACATACTATTGACACAACACAACTATTTACATTTTTACAACTGCTACATCCAACCCCTACTGATCTCTCCTCTCTGCTCTGTGTAAACAGCCTGCAGTTCTGTCTGATTTTAAGTCAATATTTGTCCCGTGACCGTTCGTCTCAGCAGAATCAATTATAGCTTATGGTTGCCATGTGGATTATAATCTACATCTATATGAGATAATCTATGATTTCATTTTAAATTAGTCGTTGATTTGAATCAATCTTAAAAAATTATATTGGATGGATACATTATGTCACATATTAAAGATGAGTATTAAAAAATAATCCTATTAATTGTTGGCAAATTTTCATGCGTCCACTGTTTCCTATAAGCATGTGTTTAGCATAAATTTGAGGTTTGATTTGCATTAACATTGTTTTTCTTTGTATGTATATTTTTCAATTAAAAACATTATAAGTTGTTTTTTTTAAATAACAAACAGGTAACTGAGAGAATAAATTGTATGTTTTCTTTAAAGATGACCAAATATAGACCATTTATTGTAGAAAGAAACTGTAAAAACAGGCAGTATAGTCAAAATTTGAACTTTATGACCGTCCTTAAAGTGATCATTGGTTACAAAAGTTCCTGTTAGAAAAAAGTAACCAAAACGAAGCTTAACATTGTGATATTTCTGTCAAAACATCACCTAAAATAAACTCTTTGGAATAACTAGACCCTGTTAAAAATGGACGGTCACGTGACAAATATTGACTTAAAATCAGACAGAACTGCAGGCTGTTTTACACAGAGCAGAGAGGAGAGGACAGGAGTTGTAAAAATGTCGCAGTTGTAAAAATGTAAATAGTTGTGTTGTGTCAATAGTATCTTGAGCATGTGGAGACCCTTTTTTTCAATGTTCATGACATTTGTTGGAAAAGTGTTTTATACATAAATTCCATTTCATGTCAATTTTCAATTCCCCCAAAAAATATTCATCAGAGAAATTCAACTTGCGTTTTGTCTTTTTTATGATTTATGTCATTGTAACTGTTAAACTGCACATTCTACTCATTGCCACAGAGAATAAAATGTAAAAAGAGCATGTAAAATGCCCTGAAACAGCTTGGGGTTCAGAGGGTTAAAATTCAGTTCAACACATTAAGCTTAAAGGTGAAAATGTGCTCATTAACCAGTGAGGATTATTTTTTATAACTGCATATATTTGGGGGAGATAGAATAGATGAGATACTTGCTACTAAGATTAAGTCACATGTCCTCCCTTACAGTAACAAATGTGTGATTGTGAAGTCAGCACATTATAATGTTTGCATCGTGTTAAAATAGCTCTCAGATACTGTATATTGTTCATAGATTTTAGCTGACAGTATGACAGTCTCTAGATTAGAACATCATAGAAGGGATTTGTACAGGAAGGTGTTACATCCTGCTGGGCATTGCTGCCTGTCGGTCAGCTGCAGGGTCATCAGCCGGGAACCACCATTCACCAACGTTTCGCTACTTTAATCCCGGAACGTCTCCTGGTGGCGTAGCAGTGACAGGGACGTCTCCCTGACACTCCCTGCAGCTGATAGATGTTGTCCCTGTGGCTGTTGTCTGGGGGTTAGGTGTTGTTCCCCCAGCTTCTGTCCTTCCTCCGCAGCCAGAGCCAAAAGCTCCCTTTTTCCGCCTCCTCCGCCAGTTCCTTTGTTGCCTTCTTTAGCCTTCCTCCAGTGACTCCCACATCCTTCAGGAGGCGTATGGTCGACAACCCCATGAAGCCTCGGCATCCGACCTCCACTGGGTAGATGGTAGTCTTCCAGCCCGCCTCCCGACACTCAGCAGCCAGGTCGGAGTACTTGGCCTTTTTCCGTTCAAAGGGTGCCTCAATCCCTTCCTCTGTTGGTACAGTGAGCTCTATGAGGGCTACCGCTCTTGCCTTTGCAGACCAAGCCACTATGTCTGGCCGGAGAGATGTGGTGGTGATCTCTGTGGGAAACTGAAGCTTTCTGTCCAAGTCCACCTTCATGCTCCACTCCTGGCCGGGAGTGAAGGGCCTTGTTGTTTCTTTTTGCCTGATGCTTCCAATTCCTCCTTCCGCAATAAAGATGGTGGGGTCCTCTGCTGGCGATGGTATTCTGCTACCCTGTCTGCACTCCTCCAGCACCTCGGCTAGCTTTCTCAGGACCTGGTCGTGGCGGCATCTGTAGCGGCCCTGAGAGAGCGCGATTTTGCAGCCCGACAAGATATGCTGGAGGCTTGCGCTGGGAGCACTGCAGAGTGCACAACATTCCTCCTTTCCGAACCACTGGCTGAGGTTCCGAGGACAGGGAAGCGTGTCATACGTTGAGCGGATAAGGAAGCTGAGTCTTGCCTGTGGGATCTTCCACACGTCTGACCAACTGATGTTTCTGTTTGAGATTCCCTCCCAGGTAGTCCAGCCTCCTTGCCGACCCTGAGACACGGCCTTGATCTTGTAGCGGTCTTCCTCCATCCTTGTCACCTCCGCCACCACCATCTCCTTCCTTTCCTTGCGGTGGGCCTTGGACCAGAAGCGTGGTGCATCTCCCCATCCTAGGCCTGCTCTTCCTACCTGGACTCTTCCCATGATTTCCTTGTGTTGCAGCCGACTGACAGCTTGGTCGACCTCGGTCTGGGCATTCCACTTGCGGCCCGTTAGGACCCTGGCGTTAGCTTTCCTCACTGACTCGTCTGTGGACTCCCGAAGCTCGAGCACCAACCTGGTCTTTTCTTGCCTGTAGCCCAGCTGCAGAGATTTCAATGGTAGCTGGAGCATGTTTCTCCCGAATAGGCCGGTTTCGGAGAGGCACCGTGGCAGCCCCAACCACTTACGGATGAATGAGTTGGCTTTCCCATCCATCTTACTCACAGTCGATGAGGGGATCTCACTCATTTTCAGGGGCCACATTACTCTCTGGTAGAGAGTGAATTGGTAGCAACAGACCTTGTACTTCCCCGGGAGTTGGCTTTGGTCGATCCTCGCCAGGCCGTCAGAGAGCTGCTTCATGACAGCTTTCCCCATCTGCTTATCAGAAAGCTCAGCAGTGTACTGCCTCCCCAGGCTTTTGATGGGTTGCTTTGCGAGTAGTGGGATCTTTTCTCCTCCGACGACAAAGATGGTGTTGTCGTTCCTGACTCCTCTCCTGAGTGACAGGCTACGGGACTTGGAGGGCTTGATCTTCATTCTTGCCCATGACATCAGCTCATCAATCCTCTTCAGAGCCTTGATGTACATGGCGCTGTCTGAAGGAGGGTGGTGACGTCGTCCATGTAGCTCCTTAGCGGGGGAAGCCTCTGGCCAGATGGCAGTTTGATTCCTCCTGCCATTTGCCTAGCACCGATGAGAATTATCTCAAATGCTGCGACAAATAGTATCGGAGAAATGGCACACCCCATCGCTATTCCGACTTCAAGCCGCTGCCACCCAGTGGTGAAGTCTTGGGCAGAGAAGCACATCTGCAGGTTGTTAAAGTAGCATGCTATCATGTTCCTAATACAAGTGGGCATGTGGAAGATCTCCATGGCGTAGGTGATCAGTTGGTGTGGGACTGATCCATATGCATTGGCAAGGTCAAGCCAGATGACGTGCAGGTCTGTCCTGTCCCGCTTAGCTCTCTGGATCTGGTCAAAGATCATTGTGGAGTGCTCCACACATCCTGGGAAACCTGGCACTCCTGCCTTCTGGCAGTTGGTGTCGATGTAGTTGTTTTGGAGCAGGTAGTTGGTCATCCTTCTGGCTAGCACTGAGAAGAAGATCTTTCCTTCTACGTTGAGGAGGGCGATGTTACGGAATTGGCCAATCTCTGTGGAGTTTGCTTCCTTGGGAATGAAAACTGCTACCGCTCTTTGCCACTCAGATGGAATGAGTTGTTTTTTCCAAATGGTTCTCATTAGGTACCATAGTAGCTCCAGTACCTTGGGGCAGTTCTTGTAGAGCTTGTAGGGGACTCCGTTGGGGCCTGGTGCAGAGGAGGACCTTGCCTTCTCCTCAACTTGCCTGACCTCGCTGAGCTTGGGAGGCATGATGTTGAACTCAGCTGTTGGTTGTGCAGGCCGCGGTACGTATCCTGGTGTTCCTAAGGGGATACTCCTTTGTGGATCACTATACTGCTTCCTGACGTGCTGTTCCAACTGCTCCTTGGTGGTTTCGAGCTTGCCAGTCTTCTTTTCCTCCAGCAGCTGTCTGGCATGCTTGAAGGGGTTCTTGAAGAAGCTGTCTCGCTCTTTTTGCTTCCGTTTGCTGCGTTTTCGGATGCGTTCAGCTCTGCGTAGCATGGTTAGCCTCTTCCTGACCTCCTCCCACAAGGCTTTCATCCCTTCTTTCTCTGCCTGCGTTGCCTTTCTCCAGTTCTTGCGGAGTTGCCGTCGCCTTTGCACCAGTTGGAGGATTTCCTTGAAAAGTTTATTTATATCAGTAATTCAATTAAAACAGTGAAAATAACACATTATATAGTTCCATTACACACAGAATGAAACATTTCATGTCTAAATTTATGTAATTTCTTCTAATTATAATGATTATGGCTTACATTTAATGAAGACCTAGAATTCAGTGTCTCAGAAAATTAAATATTCCAAAATTTTACCAATTTAAAAAAATATGTTTGATATGTAAATGTTGGCCTCTGAAAAGTATGTCCATCTATATGACTCAATACTTGGTTGGAGCTGTTAAACTTGAACTACTGGAAATTGACTTTCCATCATATTCTAATTTATTCAGGTGCATCTGTATATTGTACTATTGTACTATTCTTATATAGAGAGGGTTGGTGTTAGGGTTTTATATATACATATATGTGTGTGTATGTATGTATATATACACACACACACACACACACACACACACACACACATACATACATATGTATTTATATATATATATATATATATATATATATATATACAACGGGTCGCCGGTGCTGCTGATCGCTTCTGAAGTACTTTTGCGTTGTTTATCTCATCACCATGGCAACGCAGCAGCTGCATCATAATAAATCCCTGGAATATGGGGGAAGCTTGCTCGCGATCGCAGCTCCTTTGATGAGAACGCGCACAGAGCACAAAGCTCAGAGCCGGACAATAACCGGAAAATAACACCAGTTAACTCCGACCAGGGCTAAAGGTTTTGTTTAGCCGGAACATGAACACAGAGCCTGGTTGAGCCTCCTCCGATCTACTCTTCATGTAATATCTGCGCCAGCCTGTGGCTAAACATCAGCACTGAAGCGATAACTTCACAAATTCTCATTTTCAATTAATATTAACAGTAACACTATTATTATGATTTGAAGCCGTGTCAATTTTCACTGTGCGTGCGTGATGGGGACCTCTGCTTGTGACTTTACAGATGCTCTTTATTTAGGCAGGGGATGTAATTCAAGTGGAAGTTTATTTTAAAGTGAAACTATAACAGCTGGTTCTTTGGGAGAACGTGATACATAATTATTATTATTTTAGTGTGTGAATGCACATTGTGCTAGTGACAACGCGTTGCCATGGTGATGAGATAAACAACATAAAAGTACTTCAGAAGCGATCAGCAGCACCGGCGACCCGTTGCTTTGTATAATATGTGGTCAGATAGCTTTCCCAAAAGTCAGGCTCACCCGCCGCCTATTGCTGTAATTAAATGATATGACAATGTTCTGAGTGTGCTATAGCCTATCTAATCAAAGGGAATCTTTTGATGTCCTACTTCATTTATATTGAAAAAGAAGTTAAGTAAACAAACTCTTTCATAGCGATAGCTTCCATGGCATTAGTTATGATTATAATTAATAATCAATAAAAATTATGTATGACTAAACTGACTAAAATAAATGTGAACCATGCCTGGGTGTAGAAAGAGAACAGCAGCCTATACTAGTGCATGATGATAAGTGTTTTTTTTTTCTTTATTGTGCTTGATAATAAGTTAGCACGCTACTTTTATTTTGACGGGACTTCTATTGTCCCGCTTCTGGTCTGTCATATTAATAAATGACAAACGAACAGTTCTCCTTCGTCAGGAGAACTGTATTTGGGCACAGGTACTATCGGGAGGACAGTGGCCCATACAAGCACTTGACAATAAGTTGATAATGTCCTCATTGGTCAGTGTTGCTGCCACAAGGTTCCCAGCTGACTGACTCATGCTCACTTATTGCAGCAGCAAAATACAAGGTGGCAGTGCCTTGATGACGTCAGTCAAGTTTCATTCCATATATTCAAGAATTCATTCAATATATTCAAAGTTTCATTCCCTATATTCAAGAATTCATTCAATATATTCAAAGATGAATTTCCTGAACGGCATGCCATAATATATATACATATATATATATACATACATACATACATACATACAAACATAATAAACAGGTGTTGTGAATAACGTGCCAAAATATTAACTGAATGTATGAAATATTAAGGGCCCTTTTGAGAATTGAATTGAAGTAAATGAATAAAATTATTGATAAATACATACATAAATAAACCTCATTCATTGATTTCTGTTATAGATTTGATTACTTATAAGGAAAAAAAGTGACTCAAAGCGATTAAAACAAATCAGGAAGTGATTTAGTGGGAGACGTAGAGTAAAGACTGGACAGTGAACGTTACATTCTGCATTACAGTAAATGTAAACGCTCAGTTGGCAGCACAGCTCTGTTGAAGTAGAACTAAAAGCCACAGTAGCCAGACATTAATATTCATACAGGACATTTACTGTAAGTGCACCCTGCATAGAACCCTAGGCAGATCTATTTTTACATTCTTGTGTAGAACTTGTTCCAACACACACTGAGCTATCTTTGAGATTAATTACAATCGTAGAGATCCAGAGGTTTTCAAGACAACAGATAATTTTTTTTTTTCCACAATATTTTTATTTTATTTTCAGTTCATAACACTTTGACATACAGCTTTTACATTCATGTATCATCATTCAACTTCCATATTTTAAGATAGCTGCATTTACATAGACAGAAAAATAAAAACAAACAAAACATAACACTTCGAACAGGTATGCTCCTACTATTAAAGAAAATGGTAATCTATATACAATTGAGTATCGTTTGTAATTGGTGTGAATTAAAACACATATATAGAAAAGCAATATGAATCTGACAAGATCGGAATCTGCATTGTTCACAAAGACTAGTTATCCACTTCTTCATCCGTTAAATCTAAGTCTTTAACGTAGTTAATGAAAGGGCTCCATATGTCCTCAAATACATGCCTTTTAGCCTTTAATATGTAAGTTATTCTCTCTCAAGGAAGGCTTGCTAACATCTGTCTTATCCATTGAGTAGTACTTGGTCTATAAATCTTTATCCACAATAATGCAACACATTTCTTAGCATAAAGCAAGCTGAGGTCTATAAATGTCCGCTCATTCCTACTATAGTTATGTTTCTCTGGCAAACAACAAAATGTTTAGGGTCTAATGTTTATGTTTCTAAGCCAAACAACAAAAGTTTAGGGTCCAGTAAAATTTGTTTTGAAAGAATCTTCTCGACTATAGCTCTTACCTCTTCCCAGAATATTTTAATCTTTCTGCATTGCCAAATGCATTGAAACAAAGTTCCTCTGGATTCCATACATTTCGTGCATACATCTGGTATATTTTTACTATATCTATTTAAATCCATTGGTGTCACATATGTCCGCATTAACCATTTGTACTGTATAAGTTTAAGATGTGTACTTACGGACATAGTGTGAGCCTTAACACAGGCTGCTTCCCAATCCCCATCCGAAACTTCTAATTGCAAGTCTTCCTTCCATGCATTCAACTTATACTGTGCATTTTCTGATCAATAAGATGTCAGCAACCTGAACATTTCTGATATGATACCTTGTCTTAAACTGTTCTTTATCATAATTTTCTCCAAGGATGAATGTGGGGGTCTAGTAAGTGAATTATTTTGATTTACTTTAACAAAGCTTCTAAGCTGAAGGTACTTGAAAAAATGTTTCCTGTTGAGGCCAAATTTAAAGCACAACTCCTCGAATGACATCATATTACCGGAGTCTGTCAAGTAAAGATCTTGGACCATTTTAAGTCCCTTAGAGTGCCACAATTTAAACGCTGCATCCGCTCTACCTGGTACAAAGAAACGGTTACCCCATACTGGACTATATTGAGATAATGTATGCTGTTCCTTTAAGTATTTTTGAACATCATACCATATCTTTAACATATGCTTTACTATTGGGTTTTTAGTTTGTTTCTTTAATCTTTTTACTGAGTCTGAGTATATGTATGAGGGAAGAGGCAATGCCAGACCGTGAGACTCCATTTCAGTCCAATGTGGAGGCTCATTTGTTGAAAAGTAGAACATAACAGACCTCAGCTGCGCAGCCCAGTATTACCACAATAGATTTGAACACTTTAAGCCCCCTCTGTCATACGGCAAATATAACAAAGACAAACGTCTTGCCCTCCTATTCTTCCATATAAATCTCACTAACATATTTTTCGTTTTTGAGAAACAATCTGGAGGAGGTGGCAGAGGAATATTTTGAAATAAATAGAGTAGCTTCAGCAGTATATTCATTTTTAGAATATGAATTCTCCAAATCATAGATACTGGTAGTGACATCCATCTATCAATTGATTTATTAATTTCCATCATCAAAGGTTCGTAATTGGCTTCAACCATGTTTTCCAAACTTGGCAAAATCTGTACTCCCAGATATTTAAACTGATCTACAACATTAAATTGAACTAGGCCTGCAAGCAGGACTGAACGGGACCGAGCAGAGTGGAGCCGTCGGGGGAGGCCACCTCGGGCGCGGCGCTGTGGACTCAGTCCCTATGAGTACCAAATGGCGTGTCTCCTACCACTGTGCTCGGGGTAGGTGTAAAACAAGTTACTTCCTGTAGCCAGCAGGGGGCGCTATGACTGTGTGTTAATATTGACACATGGGTGTGTTCCGGGCTGGACCCTAATCACGTGTGTGAAATGTGGGACAGATTGGACAACGTATGGTCAAGTTATCCAGTCTGGTGTTAGATGGCGAGACGCCATATTTTGCCGCCATGCCACGCACACATAGTGTGTCCGTCGGTAAAGATTTGTACAGTATGCAACATGGTCATTTGATGAAAGGGGGCGTGGATAAAGTATAAGGGGCGGGGCTTTATGAAATATTGTTATTTACAAGTGTTAAGGGCTGGACTCTGATGAAGCATGACAAGTTTGGATCAGATCAGACAAAGAATGGAAAAGTTATAACGATCTTGTGTTTTATGGCGAGACGCCATATTTTGCCGCCATGCCACGCCCACATAGTGTGACCGCCGGTAAAGCTTTCAATAACTTTTGATCCCAAAGGCCTTGTGATGGTACTGACCAAGTTTGAAGTTGATCGGGTAAAATCTGTTGGAGGAGTTTGTTAAAGTATGCGAGCTAGAAATGGCAGAAAACGCTGAATAGTGCTATATTCAAACCAAGATGGCACACTTCCTGTTGGGTTTGAGGTATGGCTCCAAGAGGCTTTTTGGTGCATCTCCACATGATTCATATGTGTACCAAATTTTATGTCTCTACGTGAAACCTACTGCTCGGGCTAGGCGTAAAACATGTGACTTCCTGTTGCCAGCGGGGGGCGCTATGACTGTGTGTCAATATTGACACGTGGGTGTGTTCAGGGCTGGCCCCTCATCACGTGTGAGAAATTTGGGACAGATTGGACAATGTATGGTGCAGTTATCCAGTCTGGTGTTCGATGGCGAGACGCCATATTTTGCCGCCATGCCACGCCCACATATTGTGAAGGTCAGTAAAGGTGTTGATAAGTTGTGTTCCCCAAAGCCTTGTGAGGGTACTGACCAAGTTTGAAGTCAATGGGATAAAATCTGTTGGAGAAATTATGTAAAGTATGCAATGTGGTCATTTTATGAAAGGGGGCGTGGATAAAGCATAAGGGGCGGGGCTTTACGAAAAAATTGTTATGTACAAGTGTTAAGGGCTGTACTCTGATGAAGCATGAGAAGTTTGGAGCAGATGGGACAAAGAATGGAAAAGTTATAACGATCTCGTGTTTTATGGCGAGACGCCATATTTTGGCGCCATGCCACGCCCACATATTGTGAAGGTCAGTAAACGTGTTGATAATTTGTGTTTCCCAAAGCCTTGTGATGGTACTGACCAAGTTTGAAGTCAATGGGATTAAATCTGTTGGAGAAGTTATGTAGAGTATGCAACGTGGTCATTTTATGAAAGGGGGCGTGGATAAAGCATAAGGGGCGGGGCTGTATGAAAAAAATTGTTGCGTAGAAGTGTTAAGGGCTGTACTCTGATGAAGCATGAGAAATTTGGAGCAGATGGGACAAAGAATGGAAAAGTTATAACGATCTCATGTTTTATGGCGAGACGCCATATTTTGGCGCCATGCCACGCCCACATAGTGTGACTGTCGGTAAAGATTTGAATAACTTTTGATCCCAAAGGCCTTGTGATGGTACAGACCAAGTTTGAAGTAAACTAACCCTAACCCTAACCCTAACCCTAATTAAGGTTAGGGTTAGGGTTAGGGTTAGCCACAACCTTAACCCTAACCCTAATTAGTGCTTCATCAGAGTCCAGCCCTTAACACTTCTAAATAACAATATTTCATAAAGCCCAGCCCCTTATGCTTAATCCACACCCCCTTTCATAAAATGACCACGTTGCATACTTTACCAAACTCCGCCTACAAATTTAATCCCATTGACTTCTAAATTGGTCAATACCATTACAAACCCTTTGGGAACCTAACATATCAACACCTTTACTGACCTTCGAATATGTGGGCGTGGCATGCCGGCAAAATATGGCATCTCGCCATAATACACCAGACTCTATAACTTGACCATACATTGTCCAATCTGTCCCAAATTTCCCACACCTGATGAGGGTCCAGCCCTGACCACACCCACATGTCATTATTGACACACAGTCATAGCGCCCCCCGCTGGCTACAGGAAGTAACATGTTTTACACAGACACGCCATTTGGGACGCATAGGGACTGAGCCCACAGCGCCGCACCCGACGTGGCCTCCTCCGACGGCTACACTCTGCTCGGTCCCGTTCAGTCCTGCTTGCAGGCCTAGTTTTTATTGGTTTTGAAATATTTCTATTTGTCAAGATTTCTGCTGTAGAATTTTTATATAACACCCTTACCCATCTTATGAAATTACTTCTAATTCCAAACCTTTCTAAACCATTGAAAAGATAAGGCCATTCGACCCTATCGAAGGCCTTTTCCGCATCTAATGATAAGAGTGCTGCATCTGACATTTCTTTGTTTGTATGAATAATGTTCAATACTCTTCTTACATTGTGAAAACCCTGCCTTCCTGTTATAAAACCATTTGATCTCTATTAATAATATTTGGCAGTAACTTTTGTAAGTATGTTGCCAACAGTTTACATAATATCTTAAGGTCAGAATCTAACAAACTTATTGTTCTCATGTTTTCACACTTTTTAGAAGGTTTACCTGGTTTTTGCAATAAAGTATTCAAAGCACTATTCATAGAGGGTGGAAAACTGCCTTTCTGAAATGCCTCCAGAAACATTTCGAAAAGAGGTATTAGCAACTTCTTTTTGAATTTTTTATATAGATCGATTGGGAGACCATCTGGTCCTGCACTTTTTCCTGACTTCATATTATCAATGGCATGCCCTATATCCTCTTCAGTAATTTCCCTCTCCAGATCTTCTTTATCTTCGTTAGGTAAATTAGGTATAGATAGTTCATCCAAAAAACTATTCAGATTTTGCACATTAATCTCGTTTTTAGTGTCATATAATTCTTTATAGTAACCTCTAAAGGCATCATTTATTTCAATAGGGTCCACTATAACTTCCCCATTAGATATAATGGTTGTAATTGATGTTTTGGTTTCCAGTTGTCCAATCTGCCATGCCAATAGTTTACCCGATTTATCACCGTGTTCAAAGAAAGATTGCTTTAGTCTTAGAAGACTAGAGGCAGCTCTGGAAGCAGACAGCTTATCATATTCATCCCTCAAAATCAGTAATTCGCTTTCCATTTGTGGGTCACTTTTCTCATAAACTTTTTCCTGGAGAGTATTTATTTTATATTCCAATTGTACTCTCTCCTCACGTGCCTTTTTTGATTTTGAACCTGTATGACTGATAATATGTCCTCTTAGGAAAGCTTTAAATGTATCCCACTTTATACTAGCAGAAGTTTGTGTAGTGTTATGTTCAAAAAACTCTTCTATCTGTTTTCCTATATATTTCACAAATTCTTCATCTTGCAGCCATTTGTGATGAAAGTGCCATCTAGGTGGGTCTTTTGTAAATTTTTTATCAACATATACTATACAACATGGGGCGTGATCTGAGATCACAATATTATCATAGAAGCTGTCATGAATTTTGGACCGCAATTGTGAAGACACTAAAAAATAATCAATACGAGAGTATGACTTAAATGTGTTTGAGTAACAAGAGTACGTTTTAGCATGTGGTCTCAATTCTCTCCAAATATCTAACAGGCTATATTCTTTAATAAAGCGATGAATAACTGCTCTACACCTATTGTGAGATTGATTTACTCCTGTAGATCTGTCCATACTAGGATTCAAAGTACAGTTAAAATCCCCTGCTATTACATAATGTCCTGCAAAGGATCGTCAGTATTAGGACCATATAAATTTACCAAGTTTAAGTTTTCTGACAGTAGAGAGCCCTGGATAATTAAATGTCTTCCAAATGTATCCTTAATAACATTTTTAACTTGAAATGGGACAGTCTTATGGATGAGGCTCATTACTCCTCTGGCCTGAGATGAGAATGATGCTGTTTATACACTACCCTGCCATCTCCTCCGTATCCTAATAGTATCCTTTTCTAAGAGATGCGTTTCTTGTAGAAACACTATTTTGGAGTTCATTTACTTTATTTTATTTATGACTTGTTTAACTTTTCTAAAATGTTGTAGACCTCTGCAGTTCCAAGAAACAAAATGAAGGTTTACTCCTTGAGACATCTTTAATAAGAGACAATGATAGATTACCTTGCAATATTAAAAAAAAACTTACGGAGGAGCATATCAAACATGGATTCTTGAACACAAATCCAACACACTGAACATGTACGACTCCCCCTTTCTGAAATTACCTTCAGAATACTAATACGCCTTCAGAACACATGTTAAGCTAAATTTGTGATAGTGATTTTCAGCACCAAATTAATATTTTTACTATTACTTTGTCAGGTTTTAAATTGGTGACCCTGTGATGCACAACATGGGTCAAAAATGAGCTTGTGCATTAGAAGCGTAGTGATAAAAAACTGTTTTTTATTCAAAAAGTAAGAAATTAAAACAAAAAATTAGGATCTATGATTAATTCAGGGAAAACCTGCAAAACTGAAAGATTAAATGAATTTAGTGCAAAGATATAGAGTATAAAAACTTAGTCGGGTCACTTTAGACCCATGTTGTGCATCAAAGGGTTAAAGTCATCATTTCATTTTAATGTAGTGGTATTCTGTTGATGGATCCAACAGCAGAATCTGCAGACTCATAAATCATCATTAAATCTCTTGTTAAATTGGTGAAAAGTCAAGGTTAAATACTTTGAGTTTTCATCTTAAATATTTAAATCACTCAAATATCAGCACTGACCTTATTTTTTACTTTAAAAAATATATGATTATTGTTCAAATAATCAGTTATTAAATTCGTCAACTATTTTGATAATCGAATAATTGATTTGAGCAGTTTTTTTAAAGACTAAAGTCCAAATTATTGAATTATTATTAACCCTCTGGAGCCTATTTTGGCCGTTTTTGAATACTTTTGATTTTACGCTTCATGCACCACATAAAAAAATGTTTACTATACCCACATTTGGTATCCATTTTCTTCACCTATATCATCTGACAATTATTTTCTTATTTTAACCCTCTGAGGTCTATGATCAGAAAAAAATAGGTCACATGGAGTGCTGCTATCAACTTCACTCCAAAGTACAGACTTGAAACTTTCTCTCAAATTTTGTTTGACATTCCTAGGTCATGTAAAACCAAAGATATGATAGTTTTAATTTGATAGTACAGAAATATTTGAACATTTATGTAGCTTTTTGTGTAATTTTGCACATAGTTTGTTTTGAAGAGTTGCAGCTAACAAGGGAAAAAAGCCTATAAATATACATGTTTTAATGGGACTTTTTTGTATATAGTTTTATTATATTACATTTTTTACCTTTTTATATGTGCATATTTGTAACCTATGTAAGTTCCAAAACAGTTCATTGAGCATATTTGTGGTTTTTATTGCAGTAAATAGTATAATTTTTCAACTTAGATTTCATGATTTTTGCGCTCAATATGTTGATAAAGTAGGTTAAAATAAGAAAATAATTGTCAGATCATATAGGTGAAGAAAATGGATACACAATATGGGTATAGTAAACACGTTTTATGTGGAACATGAAGGGTAAAATCAAAAGTATTCAAAAACGGCCAAAATAGGCTCAGACCAGAGGGTTAAAGGTTAAAGACAGACAATGTTCCATTTTTCTGAGACGCTCCCTCTTCCCATAGAGACATGAAGGAAGGTAAATCAAAGGAGAAGACTTAGAATGAAAAGATCACAAGTCACTGAGGGGTTTTAAAGCTCTGAGTCAATATAGACAGGAACTGACATGAACAAATGAAGTTCAGTGTGAGCAAACTAATTCCACAATCCCCGCCTCTAGAGGTCACTGTGCACCAGAAATCACCAGCACACACTGGTGAGACACTGTGCTCTCACATCATCACGTCACCTCTCACATCATAATTTTCCCTCTCTGCTGGCTGGTGTTTAAATTTACAGCCTGTGTTCCTGATTTAAGGCTGCATTTAAACCACGCGGGGCTGTGTGACTGATGAGACCACCGAAGGAAGAGGCTCTTTCCACACCTTGATGTTTACCTTTCCTGTCAGCTTGTTTCCACAAAGCCAGCGAAGACCCCGGCTGTTTGGGTCAGGGGATGTGCAGCTGGAGAGCGCTGCATTTTCACCTCAACACCTCCCTCTGTAGTGGGGGTGAAGGGCTGAGGAGACACCCAACAGCCGTATGGACACCTTCCACCTGTCTCATGCTTCTATTTTTTCACAGCCACATACTGCCACAAAACTCTATTTCAATTATTTTGTCAGCATTTCATACAAAATGTCAAAAACGCCCAGGCCTAGCTTGCTGTTTCCACCTGTTTCCAAGGCCATGTTTATACATAGCAGGGTATTTAGAGAAACGAGTATCCCCCCCCCCGTTTTCAAAAATAACATCGTGCACACTACATTGTTTTCAAAAAAGTTGTCATTTACATCAACCCGCATAAATATATAACTATGCCAAACCTATGGGCGGCAGTGTAGGGAGAAGGATAAAGCCATGCAAGCCAATCAGAATCCTCAGAATCAACAATAACGAATAACACGAGCGACTTCCTGTTCCTTTCAAAACAACTAGATAGAATGAGTGTATGAACCTAAAACCCCGTTTCTCCCAGTTGACACGACAACACATAACCGGAGTTTTCCAAATTCTCCACTTTGCCCAGAGTTTTTAGAAATAATCGTTTTCTGTGATAAAAACTGGGTTTTCGTGTAAATGAGAGGCCAAACCGCATGGAAATATCTGCGTTTTCCCTTTGTGTAAACGGGGCCCAAGTTGTATGCTAACAGTGTCAGGCCGGGCTCAAGTCAGGACTCAGATGCAGAGCAGGTGAACTTAAAAGTTTCTTTATTCAAAGAATGCAGCAAACTAAACAAAGAAAAGTCGCTCCAAAGGAGGATGAACACTGAATCTATCTACACTAAAAACTAAATATATAAATCCTAATCTAAGATAAGGGGGGAAAACTAAACTAAACTCTCGGGGGGAGAACTATTGAATAATAACACCTACAAACTAAAAGCGCTCCAAAAGGGAGAAACAAAACCTGCTAGGTAAAATAAAAGATTCTACTAAAACACTATGAAAAACTGGATCAGGATTAAAAGGGGAAAAATAATAAAGAACACAAAATCACTCCAAAAGGAGGAAAAACAAAACGGCTGACTCACAAAACTATGAAACTAAGAACTGCGCTTAACTAATAAATTACAAAGAAAAATCACTTTTGCGAGGAATCCAAAAGGTTGAAAAAGAAGACATGCTGTGGCTGTGGTAAGAAGGAGATAAGTGGCTCGTATGGTGACGGGGTCAAACACACTGGACCAAGACAAGGGAAAACACAGACTATTGGAACACATGGAGGGAAGGGAGCACCAGGTGAACACAGACTATTGGAACACATGGAGGGAAGGGAGCACCAGGTGAACACAATCAGTAATTAGGGGAGACAATCAGACAGATAACACACGGGGAAGGGCAAGTGAATAAAGTAAATAAATATCCCATTACACTCCTTGAACACGTGTGAACATAACTGTTAGTTTGTAGAGGTCTTTGGTATGGCAGACACATGGGAACACAACCATCTACTGAGATATCGAGTAGTCATAACAAGCAATGGTGAACTGGGAGGGGGTAAATGAGACTTTATGAAAATGCCAATATGTTTGATGAGTAACCTTGCACAATCTTTAAACATCAAAGGCAGATGCGGGGCTCCATTTTGATAGCAATTGGGCCCTTTTGCCTTCGTTAAAATGCAGAAATTGGATTTTGTTTGGTGTGTTTGACCACATTTAAAGTGTTCACATATTAATGGTTGCAGTAACCGATTTTGGCAGGTACTTTAGAGAAAAAAAACATGCAGAAGTGCTGCACCGGCTTAATGCAGCCATATACAAAGATCGTATGAAGGTCAGTGACAGGTTGTGTTACCCTGTAGAAAAATTTTCTTCTTGCCTCTAATGCTTCCATAATTGTTAGCTTTACAAAGAGTAAAACTCACCTGCCAGTCATTCCCAACTAGGGATACTTGCACCTCAGGGTTACTTCTGCTGATACCAGGAGATAGGCGACATGGAAAGATGTTACAGCATTGCAGCTAATTTGAAAAAAATAAATAAATAAAATTATGATTTGATTAAAATAACAGGCTACATCAGTGGTAACACCTGCAAACAAAGTATTGAATAAACGGCTGAAAAAGTTAAAATTAGCTAAAAGTATTGGATAAACAGTTGAAAGAGTTAGCTAAAAGTATTGGATTAAACAGCTGAAAGAGTTAAAGTTAGCTTAAAGTATTGGATAAACAGATGAAAGAGCTAGCTAAAAGTATTGGATGAACAGTTGAAAGAGTTAAAGTTAGCTTAAAGTATAGGATAAACAGTTGAAAGTAGCTAAAAGTATTGGATAAACAGCTGAAAGAGTTAAAATTAGCTAAAAGTATTGGCTAAATGGCTGAAAGAGTTAAAGTTAGCTTAAAGTATTGGATAAACAGTTGAAAGAGATAGCTAAAAGTATTGGATAACCGGCTGAAAGAGTTAAAGTTAGCTAAAAGTATTGTAAAAAGTTGAGAGAGTTAGCTAAAAGTATTGCATAAAGGGCTGAAAGAGTTCAAGTTAGCTAAAAGTATTGGATAAACAGTTGAAAGAGTTAAAGTAAGCTAAAAGTATTGGATAAACGGTTGAAAGAGTTAGCCAAAAGTATTGGATAAACGGTTGAAACATCAAAAACAAAATATTAATAACTCAAGCAGAGGAGTTGTACATACTTTTTAATGTGTCTGGAGGGGGACTTTAAAAATATTGATTTTTATATCATAAATGGTGTTATACATTGGGAATTGATATAGGGCTATTTGAGTTCATCTGAAAAGGCTTTGGGGGAACCTCGGATCAAAACGTTGGAAACCTACATATCAGTTGTTGTTGTTTTTTTCAAGTGGTCCACCAGGTATCTCCTGATGCTCCGGAAACCAAAAGCTCAAGTGGGGCCTGAATGCCATGCATCATCGCTCGCCAAACGATAGGTCAGGATGGAGAAACAGAGGTGGTGAGAGGAGGAGGGCGAGCATTCAAGAGACAAGCAGTGGGAGGTTTGTGGCGGATAAAAGTTAGGTGGGGGGCTGGGTTGAGCACACACCACAAATAATCAGACTGATTTGACCTGCCCTGACAATCAGAGGGTCGTTACTCAATCACAACTGGTCATTTCAACCACTCCTTTGTGTAGTGTTTCTAACCCTTTGATGCACAACATATGGACACCCCTTCTAATGCACAACATGGGTCCCGCATTCATTTCCCATGTTATTTAATGCTTGCTGTGTGTTTCTGTGCTCTATCTTTTGATATCAACGTATTTTATCATTGAATATTCCAAGAATTCTTTAAATATCTTGTTTTTGATAACAACAGTTCATTATTTCCATTTTGCTTCTCATACTTTATGAAGAAAAAAAGTTTTTGTATTATTACATAGCAAATTACGTGGCTAAGTAGCTTGCGAAGCTAACTACTTAGCCAAGAAGTTAGCTTAGCAAGCTTCTTAGCCAAGAAGTTAGCTAAGTAGTTAGCTTAGCAAGCTACTTAGCTAAAAAAATTGATACCGGTCATTTTTGACCCATGTTAAAAAATGCATTTGAAGGGTAGTGACACAAAAAGGGATTTTATTAAAAAATTAATAAAGGAAAACACAAAATTAGGATGTATGATGATCAAAAACAAACTAATTGAGGAAAACCTGGAATACTGAATGATGAAAATAATTTATTGCAAAGAGATAGAAAATAAAAACTCATATATATCAGGTCACTTTAGACTCATGTTGTGCATCAAAGAGTTAAAGTTTCAAAGTCAAAAGTTAGATCCATCAGTACTGAACAATCCTGCATATCTGTTCAGAAAAAATGACTTTATTTTTATGTAGATGTTAGAACACACTTAATATGGAAAAAGGTAAAAGTACCATCACCGTCCTGAATTAAAGGGTCAGACATTGTTTATTCTAAACTGAAAACACATTTCCCCCCCACAGGCTTTCACCCCTAATCTCCCATCAGATACGTCCACTTCCTCTCCAGTCTATTCAAAATGAGTCACCTATTAACAGTACTTTGTTTCCAGCAATGACCCCTTTAACCCATCACTGACCTAACAGCTATGTGGTTTTAATCTAACAAGCGATCTTTGAAATGCAAATGTAAAGACCCCCTTGCTTGTACGAACATCTTAGTTCTATCATACCAAAGCATACCTTCTCTTCCCCTTTTAGGGATCAAATGTGTGACCCTCAGAATGTGAACCAAACATTGTCCTTTTATTGAATATGATGGAAGTTGCTTAACAGACTTAAAAACTGTATTAATGTTTGATTCATTTAACTTTTATAGGTCATTCACAATGAAATGCATTGATTTTTGTTTGCTTTAGCCCAAAGCAAATTAAGAACACGGCTTCTTTCTTGTGCAATATCTTTTAAACATCTATTAAACCTCTTTTTTTAGTTCTAACTTCCTTCTTCTTCACTGCAGTCACTGCTTCTATTCACTTGTTTAAATAAAGATTATGTCAAAAGTGCTTCTTTAACCCTTTGATGCACAACATGGGTCTAAAGTGACCCGACTACATTTTTATATTCTATATCTTTGCAATAAATTAATTTCATCATTCAGTATTGCAGGTTTTCTTCAAATAACTTGTTTTTGTTCATCATACACTGTAATTTTTTGTTTTCATTTCTTACTTTTTGAATAACCCCCCCCCTTTTTTTTTTTTTAAATCACTATGCTTCTAATGCACAAGGTCATTTTTGACCCATGTTGTGCATTAGAAGATGTTTATATGTTGTCACTAATTCTAATTTAAAACCTGACAAAGAAGACACAAATATTAACATTTTAGCTAAAGTTCCATCAATAATCAAGAGGCAGTTTTATTTAAATGGGCTATGATATTGGAGTCTGGTAGCTGTTAAAATGTGTTTTAGGTCAGTCTGGTATCACTGGGGAGTTCGAGCTCCTCAGTTTTAATTCCAACAGTCATTTGTCTGACATTTGGTTTTTGCTGTGGTTGTTTGGTGGTCTGCTGACATACATAAAGTTTGATTTCTATAAACTAAATATACTGATGTGTCCCTCCAACCTCCCCCATGGTGTTCCTTCCAACTGTTTGAACAGCTGGGCTTTCTTTATCACTGCTCTGGACCCACTGCTGATTCTTCCTGGTGGGAGGGGTACGTGAGGTGAGTAAGTGAAGGTGGGGGGTCCGGGGGTTGGAGGCTCTCAGCAGGAAGGAGGTCTGCTGTGACTACTGCCTTGTTTGGCACAACACAGCCGGAGTCAGGAGAGAGAAAGACACGGTCAATGGCAGACTTCCAGTACTGCAGGAGTCTGATTAAAAGAAGCATTATGTCTGTCTAAGAGATTTTTGTGACACAGCAGAAACAACTCACATATTATAGCTAACAATAGAAAAATGTGGAATGAAGATAATCCTAATGAGATTAAGCAACACAAAAACATGCCCACCTTGAACATAGGACCTGCTGAAGTGTCTTTGAGCAATCAAATGAACTGTTGAAACAGTCAGGCAAGAGAAAGAAGAAAACCCCCCACAAACAGCAACTGAAATAAATGGTTTAACAAAAATCCAGCCATAGATATCCACAACATATAATTTGACATATAGACTGGCATTTGTTTGTACTTATCAGGCTGTTCTCATTCACTCGTACCTATACCTACAAAAAGGAACACACTATAATTGGTTTATAACCCACATAATTTAAATACTTAGCTAAACAGTATATGGCTAAAAGCATATAAACGGCAGTAAGAGTTAAAGTTAGCTAAAAGTATTGGATAAACGGTTCAAAGAGTTAGCTTAAAGTATTGATAAACGGCTGAAAGAATTAACATTCGCTAAAAGTATTGGAAAAACAATTGAAAGAATTAGCTTAAAGTATTGGATAAACGGCTGAAAGAGTTAACATTATCTAAAGGTATTGGCTAAACGGTTGAAAGAGTTAAAATTAGCTTAAAGTATGGTTGAAAGAGTTAGCTAAAATTATTGGATAACAGCTTGAAACAGCTAAACCCACATAATTGGGAGCCAGGATGTTGGCCTGAAAACTGTACTTTGTATTTATTAATATTTTTTAACATTATTATTTTATATATAGTATAAACATGTGTGTCTGCTGGTCTTCCCATACCCATGAAGTCTGCACCCTTTTCTCGTCCTTTACTGCCAGGCCTATTTGTGTATCAACATGTGAAACACGCATAAAGACTAATTAAGACGAGCACTGGAGTATGTTGTGAAAGGTCGGTGAGGGAAAGTGCAAAAGGTTGATTGGGAAGTTAAATTGGATATTGAGCTGACTTGTCTGCTTTTCGGTCAGTGTGTCTTTGTGCAGAAGGGTTATTATTGGATAATAAGCACGCTAGTCTAACAAATACAGGAAAAGTGTGGTACAAATGAGATGCAATTTCACCTCAGGGAGAAAGATAATTACAATCAATACTAACCTCAGGCAAAAGTCCTATATACGCTGACCTTGAACCCAGGGTGAATGCATCTGTGTTTGTTAGTGTTTTCTCCATTTAGCAAACTGATATTGATATCAGTAATGATTTCCATATTAGGAGTGAAATTTCTCTTTACACTGGTGTCAAGAGCAAGATAGTCAAGATAAGGAACCTGCTCCAAGCTGTTGAGAAAAAGTGGGTCTCCTCTGCCTGGTTTCCAGGCTGTGTATGTGGCCCATTTACATTTGAAGTTTAGACAAAATAAGA
This sequence comes from Centropristis striata, assembly GCF_030273125.1. Taxonomy (NCBI): domain Eukaryota; kingdom Metazoa; phylum Chordata; class Actinopteri; order Perciformes; family Serranidae; genus Centropristis; species Centropristis striata. The sequence continues at coordinate 14,998,761 of NC_081538.1, read as the reverse complement.
ATTTTATTTTATTTTTTTTCCCCATGAAACCTTTTTCATTCCCATAGAGAATACTTAGAATTTAACACTTCCAGCATTTGCCAAACTTAAACATATAAGATTTAAAATATTTAATCTGAAAATCATCATAGTAACAGTAAAATCAGTCAACTCTGTTGCAGACAAATTATGGTAAATATTTATAGTACTCAAATGTGATACATTTTAAAACCATGTCTTTCCTAAGATAACTTTTGTCTTTTACATCCACTTATTCAACCTTAAATTTTCTAAGATAAAGATTCTTTTTTCAGGAGTAAAAACATTGACACATTTAATTGGAAAGTTGGATTTTCTCTAAATATAGCTCCAAAAATGAATGAAATGCTTTGAAATTTCATGTATTGTGAGAATGTTAGTTATGACACAGCTTCTGGTTAATTTGTCAACAATAGACTAGAATAGTCTAGAATTTTTTTAAACAAATATGTGTGAAACAGAGTTATGTGAACAGAGTTTACATGAATAGCAGAGTTGACAAACTATGCGTAAAAGGTCAAAAACAATAACTCTGTTATCATAAAAATTTTGACACATGTAACAGAGAGTTGACAATAACAGAGTTGATATTTTCCATTACTTTGTGCTTTAACTACACATGCTAGCTTAAAACCAGATACCACATGTCATGAATAAAACCATAATTTTATGAGTTTTCATCAAATAATTGTTTTTAAAAAGATGACTGACAGAGTCACTAGAATATCATAGTAACAGATTTGACATATAAATAACCCATTTAGGCCTAAAACGCCTGGAAAACCTTTGGGCGATTTTGAAAGAACCCCCTAAAACCTGAAGTTTTTCTGGAAATTCATCAGAAGATTTTTCAGCCTCTGTAGCAGATAGAAATGAAATTCAAAAAGTATTTGAGAGCTTATACTCGTGGCTTTCATGAGAAGTTGAGTTTATTTGTCCAAACCATCAACAAACTCAGCAAATGTTACATATGACTGAATAAAAATCCTATGCATAATACTAATACATGCCCATTAGCAAGATGCAAATATGATATGACCATTGGAAGAAATAGACATAGTTCTCATTAGCCTACTGTAATGATAATTTTAAAAAATCATCATCATCATCATCATCATAACAATAAATAATAATAAATGTTATCTATATTGCACTTTTCAGGGTACTCAATGACGCATAAAGTAATATAAGACATAAACAGTCATGATTTCTTATATCATCATCACAATCAAATAGTATTATTATTGTTATTATCTCCAGATGGCCACATATTCCCCCATCCATAAACCTGGTCGCTTGGTTCTGAGAGTTCAAAGTCCAGATCAGCAATAAAATCGCCGGTGCTGTTTTCATCAAGATCGCTTCCGTCACTTACTTCTGAGCTCCCTCTGCTATAGTCGTCTTCCACCATGATTTCAAAGTTATGGAAAAGTCCCATGTTGCATTGCAACACTCCCACATGTATTCTGATGCGTTTCATTGGCCAAGAGACCGAAAATAGGTGGAAAAAAACTACAAATACTCCAAAACGACATATCCGCTTTCCCGGCTTTAATGGTAGAATAACGCAACAGCGCTCCCGGTTTTAATGGTAGAAATCCGGTAATGCTTTCCCGCCTCAAATGGGTTAATCTACTGTTGGTGTATTCTCAACTGTGTGTCATTTGGGGGGGTGAAATTATGGGGTGAAAGGACGCATGTTTACAAATCATATGGCCATCAGTCTGAGCCACCACACACCATGCCAAAGTCAGTCGTCCCATTAATTATAAGAGGCAGGCATCCTGACCGAGTGCCACACACTGCCTCATTTATCCCCGCTGACCATTTCACACAGCAGACATTTTGTTCCAGGCTCTGGGACTTGTAATTGGCGGCGGCCACACAACGCAGACCCTAACACGGGCCACTCAGGAGCCTCTCAGCCACCCGTCAACATCAACCTCACACAGGCTTAGCCTTGACAACACGTCCACTGTTCTGACTTTTAAATGCTCCTGTTTTGGCCAGTGAAGACGTGAATATGGCATCTGACACCTGGAATGAGCCTGAACGCAGCACGGCCCAAAGATCCTGATGCACATAAAGTAATAACCTTGACTGTTTTATGTTTCTGCTTTGTTTGGAATTAATAGCCAGACCTCAAGCCCATTAAACTTATGTATCTTGGAAGAAATTCAAGTTCAACCCAGTAAGAAAAATAGCAGAGACAGCAGATTGTTACAATAATAAGATTATGCAACAGTTGTTTTGTTACCCACCAAAAGACCAACCAGAGTTGCTGTTCTCAAACTTGCTGACAAAAAAAATGGCCACCTCAAAAATCCCAATGGTCTCATTAAGCAAATTCCTTGACAAGATTTTCTCTAGACCTCCACTATGAAGATGATGTAGCAGCAGAAAGTATACAGGAGGTTGGTCTGAAATAAACAGAAGAAGAACTGGCCTGTCACTTGTATTTGTTAATTTTTGTGCCGCTGGCCACTTATGGAGTTAGATTTGTGCCAAAAGTTTCAACCAACACTCAAAAGAAATTACAATTACAAAATATGAACAAAAAAATACGGTCGAGGACAAAATTCAAAACTTGCAATCAAATTATTTCTGTAATTGCAAAAGAAATCTGTCTTTAAGACTTTGAATAACTGTTTTTTGTTGTTGTTGTTAATTTGCGATTCTGTCGTTGTGTTTATGATGCCAGCCTTTTTGCTTGCAATTCTGGCACGTTTCTCTAGGTGCATTCCTATTGGCTAATGTGTTTTGACTGACAGCTGAGCTGAGCTGCAACTGCCCCGGAAGTTAAAACAAACTGCTCTCTGCTTGTTTCGGAGCAGACTGTGGAGAATTTCTGGTGGTGAAGGGAGCCGTAAATTGGAGATCGTTCAAATTTTGTATTTGATATTTGATATTAATATTTTTTTGTTTGAATTTGAAGAAGTGTTGTTTGAACATTTTGGCACAAATCTAACTCCATAGCCACTCAGGTGCATTGCAATTGGAGAGCAAACAGCCAATCAGGATGTACCTCCGCCAACTCTCTGATTGGTTGGTTTTGTGGCACATTTGTAACGTGTGTGCCAAGCTGAGCGCGCAGAGCGAGAAAGGTTGAGCGAGAGAAGGATGGGGGGAGCGAGCGAGCGCAGCGGTCTGTTTGTGCACCATGGAAAGAGTTTGTGAGAGAACATTACGAGTAAAACTAACATGCAAACACATTTATGGAGCACAGAATATATTTTTGTTTGCTCAAGTGTAATTTTTTTTTTTAAATATAATTGATGTGCTTGCAAAATATATTTTTCTGTGCTCAAAATCTATCTTTGTGTGCTCAGAATATATCATTGCTCGCTCAGGATAGTTGCACAAATATAATTCCATACTTTGATAGCTCAGTTGGTAGAGCGGAGGACTGTAGAGGAGAAACCACACACTCGAAGGAGTGGCTTTTAAATGTACATATGAGTGTTCAACAAAGAGTAGATTAAAATAGGGAAGACCAAACTAACTGTACATTCCTAATGTATCCTCTAGCTAGCTCAAACATTAAATCAATTATGAAACAGTAGCTCCCTCGGCAAAGGCATGAAAAGCGACCCAGCACCTCACAGAGTTTATAGTATATTGCCTGCTGGCCTCAATTTGTTGTTGATTTGTGTCACTCTGTCTGTCTTTGTAATCCATCCATGATGAGAACTACTTAGTTAACAGTGACACTACAATATATTATGATATTTTCAAGAAATATGGGCTATCGGACTTCAGACAGCCTTTGTATTTCACCGGAACTCTTAGCTGTTTCATGATATTTGAAAATAAATAATCTGTATGTTAGGGGACAGATTTATGACAAAAGACTTTACCTTTACTTCTGCAGTAGCATTCATGAGCCTGTACGTTTCCATAAGGGAAATGGCACAAAGTGTTTGTACAGAGTAGGCCTATCTGTTGTTGGATTTGTTTCCGATAGGAAGCTTTTTTTTTTTTAATATGTGGGTTCCATGGTGTAATGGTCAGCACTTTGGACGTGAAAAGGGAACTGGAGTTTAGAGACGTCTAGAACTGAATGGTTTCCCCAGTAGCCAGTTTAGCTAAGTTAGCTAAGCTACTAAAAAGCTAAATCTTTATTCTGAGTTTGCCTTTGGCCCAGTCTATTTTGCTCTCCACACAGACTGTTGAACAGCATTCAACAAAAACCAGCTCAAAGTCATTATTTCATAGTACTATGGCTGAAGAAATGATTACAAACTGAATACTGGAACACTTCTGATACCAAAATCCTGTCCTGTTGCCTAGAGATCAAGCATTTATTTGCAGATGTTTATAGAGATTAGCTAGTCGCTAACTTGCTGTAAAATGTGGTTGATGAGAGCTGTGAGACTGAACCAAAACAGGAAACAATGAGCTTAAAGACGCTAAAATGTCCATAAAACGGCAGACAAGTGATAACATTTGATGGATTTGACTGCTTCCATCCATTATTAATAAAAAAATACTTAACTTTTTGATGCACAACATATTGTCCACCCTTAATGCACAACATGAGTCCAAAATGACCCGCATTCATTTCTCATGTTATTAAATGCTTGCTGTGTGTTTCTGTACTATCTGTTGATGTAAACTTATTTTATGATTGAATATTCCAAGAATTCTTTAAATATCTAGTTTTTGATAACAACAGATCATTATATCCATTTTGCGTCTCATACTTTATGAAAAAAGTTATTGTATTATTGCATAGCCAACTATTTAGTCAAGAAGTTAGCTAAGTAGTTAGTTTAGCAAGATACTTAGCCAAGAAGGTAGCTAAATAGTTAGCTTAGCAAGCTACTTAGCTAAATACTTAGCCAAGAAGTTAGCTAAGTCATTAAAAAAAAGAAGTTAGCTAAGTAGTTAGCTTAGCACGTTACTTACCTAAAATGGAATATAAAAATGGATATGGGTAATTTTTGACCCATGTTGTGCATTAGAAAAGTAGTGACACAAAAAGGGATTTTATTCAAAAATGAATAAAGGAAAACTTGGCCAAGAAGTTAGCTAAGTAGTTAACTTAGCAAGCTACTTAGGTAAATGCTTAGCCAAGAAGTTACCTAACGGTGCGTTCAGACCGGACGCGTAGCGAATATTTCGCGCAACAAGATTACATACAAAGTCAATGCAAACACGCGAATAGACGCGAATTTTTGCCGGCGCCGCGAATCGCGCGTTTCGCGCGACGCGAATGCCGCGATTGACGCGAATGTCGCGCCGCGAATGAAACAACGCAAATTCGCGTGAGTTCAATAAATTCAGTCGGGACAGCCTATCAGCGTTGAGATTCTGGACGACAGTGTCCGAGATACATACATGAGAGAGAGGAGAAAAGAGGCAGGAAGGAGGAGTGGGTCGGCAGGAGGGACAGGAAAAAGGTGGAAGTACTCTGCGGTCCTCTCTCCGTGCTGAGTGCGCCTCCGGATGATGTCACTCACCCAGACACGACGGCGTGTTTTCCGACGTATCTCGGACTTCCAGAGCAGGCACAGGGACGCTATGCTTGTCATGGTTGATGACAGAATGAAATGGAGGGAATTATTTGGCGCTAAATAGTCTCTTGGGCGAAAATTCGCGAGTTATTTACTCGCGCGAGTGACGCGAGTTAAATTCAATTCTCGCGCGAATCAACTCGCGCGAGTAACGCGACGCGAAAATTCGATACGCGTCCGGTCTGAACACACGGTAAGTAGTTAGCTTAGCAAGCTACTTGGCTAAACATGGATATGGGTTATTTTTCATAGAAGAGTAGTGACACAAAAAGGGATTTTATTGAAAATGAATCAAGGAAAACATAAAATGAGGATGTATGATGATTAAAAACAAACTAATTGAGGAAAACCGGGAATACTGAATAATGAAAATAATTTATTACAAAGATATAGAACATAAAAACTCATACTTGTCAGGTCACTTTAGACCCATGTTGTGCATCAAAGAGTTAATAATGAGCCACCTACAGACACTCAAGTAATATCAACTGAAGATCTTGCAAAGGTCTTAATTTTAAGTCACATTCAGCATTCATGAATGTATGACTGACTCAAAATTAACAAGACAATTTAGTTTTAAATGAAAATGTATCCGATGCAAAAAAAAATGTATATTCTGCACAATTCTGTCCTTTTATATAAGCAATTTCCATTGAAAACACATATGCACACACAGACATACCTTCCCTGCCACGCTGCTCCTTTACTGTATGTTGTTACTGGCAGAGAGCGATACCTGAAGCGAGGCATGATGGGTAGGCATTTTTCAGCAATGTTACTATTCTGAGTATAATGTCTGGCGGGCAGCCACGTGCAGCATTAGCAGCTTGGCAAGCTCGCTGCCAACATCTGTACGTGCTTCAAACAGGCTGCAGAGGTTCTGGCAGCGTTTCTGGGCCGGCAGAGCAGCTCCACATACCTCTAAACTATCCTCCAAACTGTCTGAGGGTGCGGGGCGGGGGTGCAGTGAGGGGTATGGGAGGTGTTTCACAGCCAGAAAAACATCTATCATGGAGGCGCCGCTGTGACCAAACAAATCAGCGGCGGCTAGAAAATATGATTTCACCAGGAGAGGAATGTGAGAGCTGAGGCACGCTGCAAGGCTGCACACTGAAGACGCTGTGCAGAAAAAAGGGCATGATGGGATCAGTGGTGAGGATTCTCAGGGTCTACAGATAGCAATGCTTTGCACTGCAAAAAAGGTCAAAGGTCAAACCCTAACCCTAAAACACTAAATCTGAGGGAAATGATCTTGCTGCATGGACAGATAATTTCACTTGACAAGATTTCTTAAACCTCTGAAGTCCAGGAGATTTTGGTTGAAATTTGTCAACTTTCTATGCATTAATTTCTCTGTTTAGCATCTTTCAGTCTGTCCTTAAATCACATGCATGGCTCCTTTTTCTCCACACAAACTTGGCTATCAGTCAGATTTTTCATTTTATTTTAATTAACAAAGTATAAAGCTGCCAGGAACCCAAAATACAAACAAAAGTCACAGGTGTCTTTATTTTTTTCTTTTTTTTTTTACCATTTATACACACAAAAACAACAGAAAATAAATAAATAATAAAACTACAAAACAGTCTATTTGCATGTCAATTGGAAATAGTAATAGTTTTCATTGTAGAAAGAAAATTCACATATTAAAAATTTCTAGAAATATAAATGTCACACTGTGAAAGCTCCTATGATTGAACACTCAACTGGCTTTCTCAGCTTGTCTACATATCATATATAAATTAAGTTATTATTGTAAATAAAATGTGTATTTTCAATAAATAATGGACTCCAGAGGGTTAAATTAAGATTGTTAAATCTAAAAATAAGCATGTTGAATGCTTAAAATAAGAAATTAAATTAAATTATGTAACACTTCTAAATCTGAAGTTTTTTTTTAATCTTGGTAAGAAACAAATAATTGTCAGTGCACTCTGCTCAGGCCAGTTCATCGCTGCTTGCAGCTTTAATTTATCTTGTTTTAAGAGTTTATTTCTTATTTTAAGCGTACAACATGCTTATTTCTAGATTTCTTAATTTAAAAAATCTTGCTTTTCCCCACTAAAGGGCACCCTAGAGAGCACTTTATCATATTTTATTTATCATAGGGGCATCAAAAAGGGCACTTTTTGTGGTCTACCAGTGTGCTAGCTTAAACTCCTAAAGCTACAATATAATTTAAAGGGAAGTAACTTAACTCATAAGAACCGAGACCCTGTGATCCTTAAAGGAAAATTATGGGGGATGTATCACAGACCAAGTGGACCTAAATGTCAAAGATCTGTGATGTGACATTGGGCGTTTATGGTGTTTATATTTATGATATTTCTTATTTTAAAATAAAAAAAAACTAGAGACATTTTCTACTTACAGAGACACAAATTTGCTTTTCTTTGCATCTCCACAACATTTATAAAAATTGTGACATTAATAGCTGTTTAACAATAAATTATTTTTCAGATTTTTAAAAACAAATAACCATTTGCCTTTTTGTTTGAATCTCCATAACATATAAAAAATGTGACTTTAATTTGTTCAAAAAATATGGTCAGAACAAGTTAAATGCAATACAGGACAAACTATTAACAGATTAGAATTGTTAAAAGGGTTTAAACTCAGCCTCACAGTCACATGACCACCACACCAGGGTGTTGAATAAACGTCACTTAGTTGACTTTTATGAGTTAATGTGAAGCATAAAGCTGAATATGGGAGATTCTAGAAGATTTAAAGTGTTTGTTACACAGGTGTCACCATGGGTTCTTATGGGTTAACCCTCTGGAGGCTCCAAAAGCACTAAATCATGATGTCTTCATCACATCCAGACTAGAAAACAAAGCAGCGTGGAGCCTGTTAAAATAATTGATTATTTTCTATATTGGTAAATGATTTTATGCTTTATTTCTGTTTCTGTCTCTGTTCTCTGTTCTGACGCAGGTCACTATCAAAGGTCAAACCTTGACTGTAGTAAATATCTCTATGCATTTATATTAAGTCAGACAATATGATTTGATACATTGATTGTGTTTGTGTGTTAATATTGATGTAGAAAACTATGATTAATTACATATATTCCATTTTCTTAAACTGACTAAGATTCTATAAATCACAAAGAATGACATCCAGATATATTGAGACACAGTTTTTGCTGTGTGTGTATGTGCGTTTGTGAGTGTGTGTGTTTGTGTGTGTGTGTGTGTATGTACAGAAGGCCAAATGAAAAATCCCGTGTGAGAATGTCTGTAAGTCATAACAAGGAAGAATGTTTGTGCTAACAAGTTTGTTAGCAGGCCATAAGGCCTTGTCCTGGGTAGCAGGGATTGTTTTGCCCAGGTGGCCTGATGTGTGACGGTATGAAAGAAGATTGGCGAATCAGCTGAGGGGGAAGGCGGGACTTCCTGGAAGAAATTGACCAGCATGTTTTGTAAACAAATGTTAGTATTTTAATGGGTTCCAGGGAGAGAGTCGTGGTTCAGACTTCACGAACTGAAAACACGTCTGTTTGTATTCAGGGACATGAGTTAAGGTTGAACCCAGAGATCTCTGTAAAGTGCACATTTTTTGACGTATTGTAATAAAACTTTTGTTAAACTGAGAAACTTGGACGTTCTCCAGCTCTTCATTTCCCCATCAAAGAATGCGCAGAAAAATGGTGAGGTTTTTTCTGTAGGTGACAGATTTTTTCTGTCGGTGACAGATTATCAATTTTCAAGGTTTCCTCATGCAATTTTTCTAACAAATGGTGACCCCGACGTGATGGGGAGTGGAAGCTGGAGGACGTGAGTATTAAAATTAATTTTTTATATATGCTTGATCTGAAATTTAACCTGTAATTCTCTTTGGAAATAGATAACAGCCTGAATTATTGCTGATACCACTGACATCCAGACTTTGTTGACAACAGCAGGGTACCCTAAAAAAGGAAGGTGAGCACAAACCTTTTTAATAAAATCTGTGCAAATTGGCCTAATTGCAAAATTGAGTTGTTGTCAATAGAAAACAGATGTCATAGTTAGAAATACAATACGTCAAGAAGATTTATTGACTTATAAAAAATAATAAAAATAATAAAAAAATAAATAAAACAAATAAAACATTTTATTTTAATTAAAAAATTAAAATAGAATAAAATAAAAATAGAACAAAGAGGGGACATACGACTGTCCAGCTCGAAGACAGGGGATAACGGTCCCGCTGTAAGGCCTTTTGATGTAAAGGGGGACGGACGTGTCTCGCCGAAAACAGGGATCCGCGGTTGGAGTCCGCTGTATAAACTGCAGAAAAGGTGGATTACGTGATTTTAATCCAGCCTGAAGACAGAGAATACGGTTCTCTGTGTTGATTTTAAAGGGGGATTTTCTTTTTAGAAAATCCGGCCAAAAATCAGGAGGCAAAGTGTCTCGCTGTATTTCTCCAATCAATATTCCAATCAAAATGTTTTAATAAAGACTGTTCTAATCAAGAAGTTTTAATAACATGTGTGTTTATATAATAATCAATCAGAGTGATTAATGAGGGGTTGAAATGTATGGGCTGGGTCTTTTCTCATAGAGTGAATTTAAAGATTACACGTCTTGTGTGTCTACTCTGAGAATTGTCTGTTGGTATTGTGGGAGGTTTGTTTTAACAATTGATGACTCTGTCAAGATTGTATTTAAAACTGTGTGCGAACTGAGTTAACTCCAAGTGTCTGAGCGCAACATTTCTTTTAAATGTTGTAGAAGCTTCTCAGTCTGGTTCATAACACGGGGCAATGCGTCCAATACAATCTGTGACTCAGCAGCATGTGTGGCAAAGTAATTTATCTGAACATATATATCATAGAAAAAGGTTCTGCATCTCATTCAGTGGAGTAAAAATTTGGAATGGGATGTGTGAAGAATTAAACACTTCAAAGTCAAATTTAAAGAGCATGTCTTCACACAATATAGGGATGAAAATAGGTGATAATGATAATGGTGATAATAAGTTTAAATACTACAGTACTATGTGTTATACATACAAAAATATAGGTGGAAGTATCCACACACTGGTCAAGGCCAGTCACTACCCTGCTTGTACTCAAAATTTGGATATTTTTCTTTTAAAAATATACTAAGTCTTACTTTAAATTCCTTTTGCTGGAGATACATCTTTAATTTACTGTTAGTACAAATTTTAATGCAGTACTTGTAAAAAAAATTGTTTTTGTTTGTTTGTTTGGTTGTTTTTCCATTTAAATAAGGGTATGAATAATCCTTACACCACTGCTCAAAGTTTAAGAGACTGTTTCTGTCTTGACCTTCCCCCAGAAGTTGTTTTGAGCATGTCTGTGTGAGTGAAACGTTTTTGAGCGTGTCTGAGTGTGTGATTTCTGTAATGAATGTTGAAAGAGGGTGATAAGTTTTCACTACATATTTAAAAAGTACTATTCCAGATCTGTAATAAGTACAAAATAATTGGGACACCTGCACAATCTAATGAAATATTCATGTCCAGTAAAACAGCTTTGCCAGTTTCTATTTTGGTTAAAATTTTACCTGCTCAGTTTTTATTGTATTTTATTTTTACAAAGTCAAAGGTGATTAATTGACTTGTTCTGTAGTCACTTTGTTTTACTTAATATATTTGATAAAATGTATTCAATATAAATGTGTCCTTGATTTTGAGGCAGTTGTTTAAGTAACTTTAAATATAAAAATGTTTGAGAAGTATTCTACTTATTTTGATCATATTAAATATAATCTTTATGTGTATGTAATTCTAAATCAAGAGAATTTTGTCTGTTCCTAATTGACAGGCACTTCCTTGCGTGCAAACTGTTGCCTCATTTTTTATTGAGTAGCTATTGTTTTTTGTTTTTACAATGTACAGATATATAAAGTGTTCTTACATTTTTGAGTAAAATTATGTTCTTGTTTATGAAAAAACAAATAGACTTTACTTAATTTGGTTAAATAAATATAACTTAAACTTGGATGGAATTAAGTAAATGTTACTTAATATCTTCAGAACTGTTATGTTTTATGGAATGTAAAATTTACTTGATACTTGCAAGTGAGTGTTACTTGATATTGCAGCATTACATTTTACTGAAATCATTTGTGTGCAAATACTGACAATATATTTTTTAAGTAAATCTTTTGAGTTATTTTCAGTGTGGAGAGAGAAAAGAGAGAAGCAGGCAGAGAGACAGAGGCTCCAAGGTTGCCTGGTGTTCTCTCCTTCAGGCCTGATTGTTTTGTTTATGGAGACATAACATTTTTCTTTTCAAATTAACAGTTACACTCACTTACCTATTCTGACTTTTATCTTTGGTTTATGTTTTTTTGTTTTCCTTTATGAGTTGTGTTTTGGGTGGAGGAGTTTTTGTTTTGTTTTTTCCTGCTCTGTGTTGAAGCGTAGTATAATTGTAATTTACTGGTGTGCAGAATGTTACTGTAATGTAAACAAATGTTCCCCTGTGAGGCCAAGTGGCGTTACCCCTTTGGGTTTCGTCTTATTTTTTGTTTTACTAGTGCTGTGGTGGCTCTGGTTAGAGCATTTGTCTCGGGGGCACATCATGGTCAAGGGGAAGTGGCCAGTTCTGGTTGCTTCATTTTTTTTTATTTTTATTTTTATTTTTATTTTTTTTATTTTTTTTTTCTTTCTTTATTTTTTATTTCTCCTTTCAGTGGAGCTTGTTGGCTTTCTGCACAAAAAAGCAGCTGTTAAAATAGCACAACATTTTGGCCTTGACGTTGGTGACAAAATTATAAAAGATAGAGTGAAACTTGTCTTGAAGGCCAGTTAAAAAATAAAAAATAAAATAAAAAATAAAAGAGGGGGATTTATCAGAAGTCCCGTCAGCATGTTTAAATTTTGTCCATTCATTATATTGCAAATATAATTGCAGCCGTTTTAAATGCAGTCTGTTTTTACCCCATTGGTCAAAGTTATTTGATAATAGATTTTTGAAAAGGCTAAAAGAATTTTTTTTTTTTTTGGATGTTTGAACTCACAATCTGCCTGAATTTATATTCTTGCCCCAACATTTCTTGCAATTTATTCTCCGATACTGATTCAGTTATCAGTGTACTGAGATATTTTGTTACAGTATGGTTTCATTTCCACTGAGTGTGCGTCACTATTCTACAGTAAATGTTTTAAAGGGCCAGCCACTGTGGGTGAAAGGGGGGTGCCCCTGGATTTACCACAGTTGGATCATGTGTCCTTTTGCTGTACATTAACTGCACTGGAAGCCTCCTGTCCACACAGGTCCAGGAGACATGACAGCTCCAGACAGAGAAAAGCTCGGGTAAGAGTGTAAGACTCTCTGAGTGTTTGTGGCTGAAGGTCATCAACAGGAAGTGGACAGAACCACGTTGGGCAAGTCCATATCAGGTTAAAAAAGAGCTGTGAGAATCATACATTCATGAAAAAATCATATTCATATAATCAATTATTTTTGACATTATATACTGCAAAGAAATTTTGATAAATGGGTACAGAAAGATTGTTTTGGAACGGCTGTGTTGTGTTGTTCTGTTTGGCTCTGCTATCTCTCTTTATAGTGCTTCCTGTTGTGTCACCTGGAGCCGAGGGGGAGAGTGGACGGTGGTAATATTACTACATTATGTACAGAAATTGACATATTGATGACACAAGCATAGTGGTGTTGTGTGTATTTCTCATATCTGTTCTGTCTGTGTTTTGCATCTCCATGGTCATCGAAGGTAAAACCCTTTCCCCATATCAAATGACATTAATCCACTCTGAAATGCTTTGCTGCTCACTGATATTGCTACTATTCATAATTTTGTTTGAGTTGGCCTAATGAATGTTAGGCCAAAAGAGGGAATTGTTAAAATAATTGATTATTTTCTATATTGGTAAATGATTTTATGCTTTATTTCTGTTTCTGTCTCTGTTCTCTGTTCTGACGCAGGTCACTATCAAAGGTCAAACCTTGACTGTAGTAAATATCTCTATGCATTTATATTAAGTCAGACAATATGATTTGATACATTGATTGTGTTTGTGTGTTAATATTGATGTAGAAAACTATGATTACTTTAATTACATATATTCCATTTTCTTAAACTGACTAAGATTCTATAAATCACAAAGAATGACATCCAGATATATTGAGACACAGTTTTTGCTGTGTGTGTATGTGCGTTTGTGAGTGTGTGTGTGTTTGTGTGTGTGTGTGTATGTACAGAAGGCCAAATGAAAAATCCCGTGTGAGAATGTCTGTAAGTCATAACAAGGAAGAATGTTTGTGCTAACAAGTTTGTTAGCAGGCCATAAGGCCTTGTCCTGGGTAGCAGGGATTGTTTTGCCCAGGTGGCCTGATGTGTGACGGTATGAAAGAAGATTGGCGAATCAGCTGAGGGGGAAGGCAGGACTTCCTGGAAGAAATTGACCAGCATGTTTTGTAAACAAATGTTAGTATTTTAATGGGTTCCAGGGAGAGAGTCGTGGTTCAGACTTCACGAACTGAAAACACGTCTGTTTGTATTCAGGGACATGAGTTAAGGTTGAACCCAGAGATCTCTGTAAAGTGCACATTTTTTGACGTATTGTAATAAAACTTTTGTTAAACTGAGAAACTTGGACGTTCTCCAGCTCTTCATTTCCCCATCAAAGAATGCGCAGAAAAATGGTGAGGTTTTTTCTGTAGGTGACAGATTTTTTCTGTCGGTGACAGATTATCAATTTTCAAGGTTTCCTCATGCAATTTTTCTAACAAGCCCTACTGTAAATTTACCTCTAAAATTCTGGAACTGGAGACAAGCTCAAATATATTTAGTATAAAATGATAGAACTGGATGTAGCCCTCTTATATGTTTTATTTGACACCTTTGTTCACATTTGCAACATTTAAAATTCTTTATTGAGCATGATAGTGTTTTGAAAGTAAAAAAAAGATTCAAAATCACATTTTATGTTGGACTATTGGACCTAAAAAATATGACCCAAAAAAGACACAAAATGACTAAAATAAGACACAGAAAGACACAAAATGACTAAAAAAAGACACAAAATGACCAAAAAAGACACAAAAAGACAAAAATGACCAAAAAAAGACACAAAATGACCAATAATACACAAAAAGACACAAAATGACCAAAAAAGACACAAAAAGACACAAATGACCAAAAAAAGACACAGAATTATCAAAAAAGACACAAAATGGCCAAAAAATACACAAAAGGACCAAAAAAAAGACACAAATGAGAAGACAAAATGACCAAAAAAACACACAGAAGAACACAAAATGACTAAAAAAGACAGAAAAGACACAAAATGACCAAAAAAGACACAAAATTACCAAAAAAAAGACACAAAATGATCAAAAAAGACACAAAATGACCAAAAAAAGACACAAAATGAGAAGACAAAATGACAAAAAAAAAACACAGAAGAAGACACAAAATGACTAAAAAAGACACAGAAAAGACACAAAATGACCAAAAAAGACACAAAATGAGTAAAAAGAGGATTAAAAAACGGACAAAATAGCCCAAGACTTCATAAAGTTAAGTACATGAATTTGTTGAGCTTAAGTTAATAGTTAAGACAGATAAATTCAGTGTTTTTATCTTGCTTTTATACACCCCTTTTTTGCATTGTAGGTGTTTAGCTGGGGTCTGGACTGAAATCCACAGCTGCGCCCTTTGATTTAACTTTTCCAAAACTTTAAAGTATTGAACAAGATGATTCATAGTGGAAGACATTATCTGTCAGGTTTTTTTGCCACTTCAAAAAGAAGTGCGATTTTCTCATTGGCCTCTAGATTAAACAACTTGTCAAGCTAGTGGGAGGTGTTGTTACTGTCTGGAGTTGTAGCGAGAGGCCTCCGTAGAGGAGAGCATGAGGAAACAATCATCCCATCGATGAGTGGGCCTGTTGGGACGGTGTGATCCCCCCTCTGCTCTCCCAAAATCCTGCAGGAGTCTGCAAGGATCTAATCAATCACCATAAGCAGCAACATACTCTGGCATGCCATGGCTGCCCCAGATTCCTGCTAAGTTTGTGTTTTTGTTTGCTTTTTCCCCGCTGAGAAGTCAGCACACTATGGACCTGTAAAAACAGCAGATTCCTTAAGGAAAAGTAGGTTATTATCGGGAGTGTCGATCAGCTGAGTCTAGCGGGACGTTTTCTTAACGGTTAGCTATTCAGCTGCAGACGAGAATTTGATTTCATTACGTTTATAGATGAGCCGATTGGAATCCAGCCACATGGCTCTTATGTTAAATTGAATCATTTGTTCAAATTAAATTAAACTGCTCCTCACACAAATAGGTATGAATTAATGATGTAACAAACCATAACGGCAGTAAGTGAAAGTAAAGTTTTCAGACACAGAAAAGACACAACATGACTAAAAAAAGACACAGAAAGACACAAAATGACTAAAAAGACACAGAAAGACACAAAATGACTAAAAAGACACAAAATTACTAAAATAAGACACAGAAAGACACAAAATGACTAAATCGAGACACAAAATGACTAAATAAAGACACAAAATGACCAAAAAAGACACAAAATGACAAAAAAAAGACACAAAATGACCAAAAAAGGACATAAAATGAGAAAACAAAATGACAAAAAAAAACACAGAAGAAGACACAAAATGCGTAAAAAGAGGATTCAAAAATGGACAAAATAGTCCAAGACTTCATAGAGTTAAATACATGAATTTGTTGAGCTTAAGTTAATAGTTAAGACACATTCATTTAGTGTTTTTATCTTGTTTTTAGACACTCACACAAATAGGTATAAATTAATGATGTAAAAAAAAACAACGGCAGTAAGTGAAAGTAAAGTTTTCATTATTTTCCAGGAGGACAACATGAAATCACCTTGGCGTAATGTCTATCCCATAAGTAAAGAATCGATATGCTGTTTAACAGCCTAGTTCTTTTCTGGCACAATCCAATTTATTGACAACTTTTAATTAAAAAATGACTGAAGATAGCCTGAGCAAATGGAGCAGCAGGAACATGTTGCATACTTGGTGTCAAAATTAGAAATGCTTAACAGCTTTTGGGACAGACATAAGCAATGTTAAATAAAACATTAGAAGTCTACATCTGAGTTCATTATTATTAACACTTTGATGCACAACATGGGTCTATAGTGACCCGAGTTTTTATGTTCTATATCTTTGCAATAAGTTATTTTCATCATTCAGTATTCCAGGTTTTCCTCAATTCGTTTGTTTTTAATCACCATACATCCTAATTCATTCATTTTTTAATAAAATGCCTTTTTGTGTCACTACTCTTCTGACCCATATCCATTTTTCTTGGCTAAGTATCTTGCTAAGCTAACTACTAGCTAAGTAGCTTAGCAAGCTACTTAGCTACTTCAAGCTACTTCATGGCTAAGTAGCTTAGCAAGCTACTTAGCCATGAAGCTATGAAATAATACAAAAACTTTCTTTCTTCATAAAGTATGAGAAGCAAAATGGAAATAATGATCTGTTTTTTTTAAATCAAAATCAAGATATATAAAGAATACTTGGAATATTGAATCATAAAATAAGTTGATATCAAAAGATAGAGCACATAAACACACAGCAAGCATTAAATAACATGGGAAATGAATAAGGGTCATTTTTGACCCATGTTGTGCATTCGAAGGGTTAATGAAATAATCTTTTTTGAGTGCAGTGTCTTATCTAATAAATATAGCTCAGATTCTAGCAGCATATGGGGGTTGCTCCTTTTGTAGCTGTCCCATTTGCCTTTTCTTGCATACAAATGAGTTGAGTACCTGACCAAAGGAAAGTCTCACACTTTGAGCAACTGTTACAGAGGCAATAAAGCATTCACAAGGCTGTGTTTAAAAGAACAATTGAATCTCTTATCACCAATCACCAGCCTCTTACCAAACCAATTCAGTCTCCTGATGTGTATTAACTCAAAGTGACGTTGGGTACTGATGGTTGGTGCTTCACTTGGATGTTTATTGTCAATAAAATAACCACTTGCATTAATCTCTAGTTAATAATGATCAGATTGTCTGGGGAAAGTACCCCAAAACACTATTCTTCTCTGTCTTCATATATTTTTTCTTTCCTTTTAAGAGTGGCAAAAGGATTATATAGAAGCATCATTATGTAAAATGAAGTGCATGGTACTATACAAGTGTACTTATACTATCAGAAATGGTCCTCTCACAAAATATGACCCAGTAGGTTGTTTAAACAAGCAGCTTGTATGACCCATTTTGTCATTTATTGTTGGTGCACTGTAAAAAAAAAAAGTTGTTTTTTTCACCATGAAATCTACAGACATTTTTTACAGTGTGGAGGTAGATGGACGTATCAACGAAAACAGTTTAATGACCCAGCAGACTGCTGCTAGTGTCCTGTGAGAAATCAGTCAACGTTGAATTATCTGCATACAGAGGTCACATATGTAACATACAGGTGCTGGTCATATAATTAGAATATCATGAAAAAGTTGATTTATTTCAGTAATTCCATTCAAAAAGTGAAACTTGTATACTGTATACATTCATTCCACACAGACTGGTATATTTCAAGTGTTTATTTCTTTTAATTTTGATTATTATAACTGAAACTAATGAAAATCCCAAATTCAGTATCTCTGAAAATTAGAATATTACTTAAGACCAATACAAAAAAAGGATTTTTAGAAATGATGGCCAACTGAAAAGTATGAAAATGAAAAGTATGACCATGTACAGCACTCAATACTTAGTTGGGGCTCCTTTTGCCTGAATTACTGCAGCAATGCAGCGTGGCATGGAGTGGATCAGTCTGTGGCACTGCTCAGGTGTTATGAGAGCCCAGGTTGCTCTGATACTGGCCTTCAGCTCTTCTGCATTGTTGGGTCTGGCGTATCGCATCTTCCTCTTCACAATACCTCATAGATTCTCTATGGGGTTATGGTCAGGCGAGTTTACTGGCCAATTAAGAACAGGGATACCATGGTCCTTAAACCAGCTACTGGTAGCTTTGGCACTGTGTGCAGGTGCCAAGTCCTGTTGGAAAATGAAATCTGCATCTCCATAAAGTTGGTCAGCAGCAGGAAGCATGAAGTGCTCTAAAACTTCCTGGTAGACGGCTGCTTTGACCTTGGACCTCAGAAACAACAGTGGACAGATGACATGGCCCCAAACCATCACTGACTGTGGAAACTTTAGACTGGACCTCAAGCAACGTGGATTCTGTGCCTCTCCTCTCTTCCTCCAGACTCTGGGACCTTGATTTCCAAAGGAAACGCAAAATTTACTTTCATCAGAGAACATAACTTTGGACCACTCAGCAGCAGTCCAGTCCTTTTAGTCTTTAGCCCAGGCGAGACGCTTCTGTCTCTTGTTCAAGAGTGGCTCGACACAAGAGATGCGACAGCTGAAACCATGTCTTCATACGTCTGTCTGGTGGTTCTTGAAGCACTGACTCCAGCTGCAGTCGACTCTTTGTGAATCTCCCCCACATTTTTGAATGGGTTTTGCTTCACAATCCTCTCCAGGGTGCGGTTATCCCTATTGCTTTGTACACTTTTTTCTACAACATCTTTTCCTTCCCTTCGCCTCTCTATTAATGTGCTTGGACACAGAGCTGTGAACAGCCAGCATCTTTAGCAATCACCTTTGGTGTCTTGCCCTCCTTGTGCAAGGTGTCAATGGTCGTCTTTTGGACAACTGTCCAGTCAGCAGTCTTCCCCATGATTGTGTAGCCTACAGAGCTAGACTGAGAGACCATTTAAAGGCCTTTGCAGGTGTTTTGAGTTAATTTTCTGATTAGAGTGTGGCACCAGGGGTCTTCAATACTGAACCTTTTCACAATATTCAAATTTTCAGAGATACTGAATTTGGGATTTTCATTAGTTTCAGTTATAATAATCAAAATTAAAAGAAATAAACACTTGAAATATACCAGTCTGTGTGGAATGAATGTATACAGTATACAAGTTTCACTTTTTGAATGGAATTACTGAAATAAATCAACTTTTTCATGATATTCTAATTATATGACCAGCACCTGTAGGTTAAATTAGCATAAATTATATTCTTTAACATGCTTAACTTATTTCACATATGTAACATAGGTAAACTTACATGTGTAAGTTAAATAACACAACAATACAACAAAACTTCGACTAACTTGAGTCACGTACGTAAAATAATTTAACTTACGTACCTACGTTAACTGGCGTTACATGCTTAGCCTAACTTATCTCATGTACACAACATAGGTTAACTTCAGAGCAGAGTCAGATTTTCCTTTATTGTCATTGCACTAAGTGACAAGTTCAAGGACAATTAAATTAGCCATCAACCTGTCCAAACGTATACTTAAAACACACATACAATATGAGAGGTGGACAGGACAGGAACATCTATGAACCTGAGAACCTTTTGCAGCCTCTTATTTCCCCGTCCTCTTCTAACAGCAGGGCTACTTCCAGGAATGGACTAATGCATCTTCATTGCTGGCTAGAATGATTAAGTCCTGCTTGAAGTATTGAATACTATGCCTTTTTTGAGCTGTAAAAAATCATGTATGACCAAATCAGTCATTAAAGTATCCTTAAATGTTTGGAAATGTCAAATCATGTGAAAAGTCACTGTATACCTCAACATGTCTGTCCATATGTGAGAGATATGAGACACATGCAGGCTCTGGTGAATGAGATAAGAATATAGCATACAAAGTAACTTGTTGACATTTAGTTTTTATTCAGTTACCATCAAGATCAGGCTGACTTTCATCTTTGTGTCAACAGATTAATGAGCTTGTATCCTCACTACGAAGAGGAAGTGCCAGTGGACGGTGACAGTATGACCTTGGTCAACAGGAAATTGTTGAATACTTAGCCAGGGGGGAACCTGACACATCTGTTTAGACATGAATATCCCATGAAGGGCCCTTTAAAGTGGAAATGAAAAAAGAGCACACACCTTTTAAATTGCAAATGAGAAATTTTCAGTCGGCTTTCAACAGCAGAATGTCAATTAAAGCCTCTGTTAGTGACTTTGCCATTAAGGTGAATGAGGTTGTTTTGTGATCAATAACTAGTTGGGATTCTGTCCTCTGTCCAATTAGCCCTGTTCATGAATAATGTGCAAAATATTTCCTGCTGTGAGGAAAAGTGCATTTAAATTACTTTTCTAAAAATAAAAATAAACTGTAATCCGTTAATGAAATGGGGATGAATTGCAAGTACTATAATGAAAAAAGCTAATTGTTAAACATCTTTAAATAATAACTTAATTTGCTGAGTGTTTTCAATTTAATTTGAAGTGATAATTTAACTTGTTAACTTGTTTATTTAAACAAAAAAACATTAATTTGTGTGTTAGTAATTTAAGTAATTATTTTAATTTGGTTGACAATTGACTTTAGTCAGTGTGCAGTGCTACAGTCCTACATACAGAAATATATGTTTTAGCTGTGGTAAATGAGACATTTCAACTATTACGACTATTATAGTTTAACCCTCTGGAGTCCATGAAAGCACCAGAGCACGACTTCTTCATGACGTCACGTCTCGTTCAAAAACGAAGCAGCATGGAGCTCTGCTGTCAGCTTCTCTCTAAAGTTCTGGCTTTTCTAGAAGTTTCCATGTCCCATTTAGCTCATCAACTCTTGAGGGATTTTTTGTAAATTTTTAGTTTTTTGTTAAAAAAAAAATAAAAAAATTGTTTGTGTTTTTATGCGTTAGTTTTGTGTGTTTTTGGGTTTTTTTTAAAAGTGTGTTTTTGTGTTGATCCAGTCAGTCAAAATAAAAAAAAATAATGATCAGGTCATATAGGTGAGGTTGTGGTGAAAAAATGATACCAACATGGCATGGGAAACATTTTTATGTGATATATACAGGCAGAATGAAACATAGTTAAAAAACAATAAAATAGTGGCAAACTCTTAAGGGTTTAGTGGCATTTTCTGAATACATGTTGTGTTGGCTAATTTGCAGTAAGCAAATTTGTGGAGCAAAGACAAATAATGTGTTTCCACCAGGTTTCGAACCAGGGACATTCAGTCTAAATTCGTTGCAGTTATAGGAATTTTCGTTTTGCTTAAGGATACTTATGAGAAGTAGAAGGAAGCCCTGGTTGAAGTCGTTTAAGTAGTCACAAACTAAACAATAGTTTATTTTTTCATATTTTGTCATCGTTTAACCTTCTGAGAGATATGATCTTCTTCCCCTGACAAGAGCAATATGCATGAGCAAATGTCATGTTTCATGTAAAATTACATATACACACTTTAATACGTAGGCTTAGCAATTAGTAATGTTAGAATAAATTGATTCGCTATTTTGTTAAGTGATTTGATTGCTAGATTGCTGCTTCTTATGTGTCTGTCTCTGTTGTCTGTCTCTGCTCGTGACGCAGGTCACTAGCAAAGGACACTATGTATGCGTAATTCACTAAACCTCGGAGAGGTTCTCTCTCTCTATGCATTTATGTATTAATCAGGCAATATGATTTTGATACAATGATTATGTTTGTGTGTTAATGTTGGTTTAGAAACTGTGATTACTTTGATTACATATGTTCCATTTGCTTAAACTGATTAAGATCCTACAATCACAAAGAATATATTGTATTCCATATTTTTTAGACTTTAGAATCCATGTAAGACAGTGAAAAACCTTTGGCTCCTGTTATATCTCTGTAAGACATAACAAGGCAGAATGTTTGTCCTAACAAATAGCAGGTCAGAACACAGTGTTAAGGGCAGAAATGATTATTGCCCGGTGACATGGTGTTTCCCTGTATTGATTAAAACTGACGAATCAACGGATCAAGAAGGCGGAACTTCCTGGAAGAAATCTACCATCATGTTTAGTAAACAATTGTTAGGATAAATAATGGGTCTGAGGGCAAGAGACGGGGTTCAGACTTCACGAACTGAAACCCGTCTGTGTGTATCAGGGACATGAAATTTGGACCCGGAGATCTCTGTATGGCACATTTCTTGACGTATTGTCATAAAACTATGTTAAATTGAGAACTTGGACGTCTCCTGCTCATCATTCCCCATCAACGATCTGCGCAGAGAAAATAGGTGAGGATTTTGGTGTTGGTGTCAGATTATTCAATTTTCAAGGTTTCCTCAAGCTATTTTTCTAACAGTAACCAGAATCAGAATTAGGGGGAAATCACTTTCGTTACAGAGGCTCCAGTGTGAAAATATTAAGAATAAGGAGTAAAGAATAAAAAATAATAAGTAAGGTTGGAGATATACTTGTTGTTAAGTAAGTGTTTGCGTGGGCATGATGGCTGCTTGGCTGTTTGAAGCATTAGTTGTGCATGTTGCCAGATAGTATTGTTACGTCCACTGACTAAACCCAGCCAGCAGACAATAACAACAATCAGAAAATTAGACAAAGTCAAAGGTGATATATGAACAATGATGATTTATTTTACAAAAACCAAACAAAGACACACTAAGGTGGGGAGGATGAGACAAGTGATTGTGCCAAAAGAAAGGTGAAACAAATATAACAAAACAAGGCCTATCTAAATCAGCTGTGAAGAAAAAAACAAACAAACAAAAGGCCTAACTAACTTATCTACAAAAAGGCTTTCAAAACAATACAGGGGTGGCACAACCAATAACCTAATGGAGTAACAGAGAATAACCTACGTGATGCAAAAATGTACAGGGTACCCCAAACTTACCTAGTCCCAACCTCCCACAACACAAACCAATTTTCAAAGAATGAAGGCCCAAGATGTCGTCCATTTAAAAGGGTCTCTTCCATTATGATTGGCCAGCTGGGGATGCAGGGAGCCAATAGGAGCACAGCCTGGTTCCACAGGTAGCAGCTCATCAGTAATCACCTGCAGGTTGTCATCCCAGTCACTGACAGTCTGTGCAGGAATCACCTGAAAACACAGGAAAAGGAGGGAGGAAAAATACAGAAACACACACATTGCTGCCTGACACGTAACACCCCCACCCTTATGAGTCCAAACATAACGTTTGGAACTATACCGCTCAATACAACTACAATGCACGTGACAAGGCATCAGCCAGGACATTCTCAGACCCCTTTTTATGACAGATCTCAAGGTTGTAGTTCTGAATAATCAGGGACCAACGCATGAGACGTTAGTTGTGATTTTGCATCCTGGAGAGAAACACAAGAGGATTATGATCCGTGAATACCTGAATAGGCTTTACACTGGACCCAAGGTAAACCTCAAAGTGTTGCAGGGCAAACAGTAGTGCAAGAGTTTCCTTTTCGATAGTCGAATAATTAAGTTGATGTTTGTTAAACTTTTGTGAAAAGTAACTCACAGGATGAGCGATGCCCTGGTGGTCCTCTTGCAGAAGAACAGCCCCAGTACCAGCTGCACTGGCATCAACCTCGAGCTTGAAGGGCAAAGAGAAATCTGGCGCAGACAAAACAGGAGTGCAACACAGTAGACTTTTTAGACTCTCAAAAGACTGTTGACACTCACCGGACCAACTGAATGGTTTTAATGGACTGGTTAAGGCAGTCAGCGGAGCAGCTACAGAGGAGAAGTTTTTGCAGAACCGTCGATAATAGCCAGCCATTCCAAGGAAATGGCGCAACTCTCTTCTGGTCGTAGGTATGGGAAACGCAGTAATGGCAGAGATCTTAGCATCCACAGGACGCACCTGTCCTCGACCAACCTGCTGACCAAGATAAAGCACAGTGCCTTTTCCAAATTCACACTTGGCAAGGTTGAGTGTAAGAGATGCACTGGACAGACGGGTGAAAACTTCCCTCAATGTTGCCATGTGACTAAACCAGTCATCTGAATACACTACAATGTCATCCAGATATGCCCTGCAGTTTGACACCCCTCCCAGTACCTTACTTACTAGCCTCTGAAAAGTTGCGGGTGCATTACACAAACCAAAGGGCATCACAGTGTACTGGAAGAAGCTGTCAGGGGTCACAAAGGCTGAAATCTCAGAAGCACGTGCGGTTAAAGGAACCTGCCAGTATCCCTTTAACATGTCGAGTTTACTGACAAAGTGTGCTGGACCGATTTCATCAATACAGTCATCAATTAATGGTAATGTATGTGCATCAGAAACAGTGACAGCATTTATCTTGCGGAAGTCAGTACAGAATCTTGGACTTCCATCAGACTTTGTATCCAGAAGACAAGGGGAACTCCATGGGCTAGAGCTTGGTACTGCAAAGCCATTCTGTAGGAGATAATCAACCTCTTTCTTCATGATTTGTCTTTTAGTGGGATTAACCCGGTATGCATGCTGTTTGATTGGTGCTGGATTTGTCAGAACAATATCATGAGCAATGACCGAAGTTTGGGAAGGAATGTCATTGAACAGACTTGGAAAATCATAGATTAGTTTTTCAACATCACAACGCTGGTCATCAGAGAGATGAGACAAG
Organism: Centropristis striata; assembly: GCF_030273125.1. Classification (NCBI taxonomy): domain Eukaryota; kingdom Metazoa; phylum Chordata; class Actinopteri; order Perciformes; family Serranidae; genus Centropristis; species Centropristis striata. The sequence goes on along the minus strand of NC_081538.1, from coordinate 14,973,875 downwards.
TATTGGGACAAATCAGACAACACCTCAGTATTACAGAGCCTCGCCCCCTGTGGTGTAGCACTACGCATCACCAACTCATCATCAAGAGAGCTCACCTTCGGGACGGAGGCCATAAGTGAGACGGCAGTCGGTACAGCTTGAGCTGTGGATGACCCATTCTGAGCTTCTCTGGAGCAGTACTGTTTCATCATGTTGACATGACACATTTGGGACCGCCGCCTGCGGTCAGGGGTTTTGATGACGTAGTTTGTGTCACTGAGTTTTTTCTCTACAACATAAGGACCAGAAAATTTAGGAGAGGGTAGAACCAGAAACAGGCAAGAGAATCAAAACTTTGTCACCTTGTTTAAATGAGTGGGCAGTTGCTCTCCGATCATAGTGTTTCTTCATCTTCTCCTGGGAAGAGGTCAGGGCTTCTCTAGCTAAAGAACAGGCTAGTTGAAGGCGGTCCTTGAGCTTGGCAACGTACTCTGGAATAATTGTGATTCCTTTTTCTGACGTGACCAGATGCTCTTTAAGGACCTTCAAAGGACCCCGAACCTCATGTCCAAACACTAACTCAGCAGGACTGAAACCTAGTGACTCCTGTACGGCCTCACGGGCGGCAAACAAAACAAATGGGACACCATCATCCCAATCCTTCTGAGACTCATGGCAGTGCTTGCGCAACATGGATTTCATGGTCTGGTGAAACCTTTCAAGTGCCCCCTGGCTTTCAGGGTGGTACGGACTTGAGGTTACATGGTTAATGCCTAAAGTTTTAAGCACCTGGGCAAACACTTTCGATTTGAAATTGGTGCCTTGGTCTGACTGAACTTCTTTTGGCAGACCAAACACTGAAAAACTTTAACAAAGCCTTGGTGACAACTGGAGCCATTATTTTCCGGAGTGGGATTGCCTCTGGGAACCTGATGGAAGCACACATCACAGTTAGAAGAAACTGATTTCCAGCCTTAGTCTTCGGTAATGGTCCCACACAATCAACAATGACTTTCTCAAATGGCTGTCCCATAACTGGAATGGGACAAAGGGGTGCAGGGGGGATAACCTGGTTTGGTTTCCCAGTAACTTGACACACATGACAAGTACGACAATAATGAACAACATCAGATTTAAGTCCTGGCCAAAAGAAATGTTTAAGGACTCTATTGTAGGTTTTGGTTACACCCATATGTCCTGACCACGGATGGTCATGAGCTAAGGACAACACCTGCAAACGATAGGCCATAGGCATAACGACCTGGTATGCTGCACTCCAGCTTGCATCTTCTTCCGAAGAATCGCTAACCCAGCGATGCATCAACAGGCCATCATCATAAACATAGGCCACTTTCTTCATCTGATTTTCAATGTGGCCGAGAACAGAAGAATGACATTTTGTAAGTGTGCTATCACCTTGTTGTGCTGCAATGAATTCCTCTCGGGTGGCTGGCAGGTCCATCACCTCCGAACTGGAAGAGGATGACGCAGCGTCAGTACGTTTGACTGTTACCTTACTTTCGGACTCAGCTATCACAGAATCAGGATCCTGCTCAACAACCATAAAAGAGTCAGACAAGTCAACACCATATTTCTTTGACTGGGCTCTGGTTACCACACAAGCAGGAAAGATATCAGATTTCTGGGCTGTGCTGTCAGACTCAAGGTTCAGATCGGGTCTATCTAGTACCTCGAGAACAGGTACAACCTTGTCTCCAGCTATGTCATTGCCAAGAATGAAATCGACACCTTTAATGGGCAAGGCGGGAAGAACAGCAACTTTAAATAATCCACTGGTCAGGGGAGACTGAAGATGAACGTTGTGCAGAGGAGCAGGTACAAAAGCCATTTCAACACCCCGAATAACTGCACTTGAGTGACATGATGACTCAGATGTTAAAGGTAAGATGCCTTCCAGAATAATGGACTGAGCGCCTCCTGAATCCCTAAGAACTTTTACGGACTGTTGATCTTTTGGATCCCCAGTCAGTGAAACAAAGCCCTCAGAAATAAAGGGTTTAAAACAAGGATCAGGGTCATCATTTCCATCAGCATCATCTTGTGCAACTTCAGTGACTGGAAGGGAAACAGTCTTAATTAGCCCCAATTAGCCCCATCGCCTATATTTCCAGTCCTGGAATCATCTGCAATATAGCAAAAGCTGAGGAAATAAATTAGAAATAAATTGCAGGTTACAGGTTAATGTGAGTTTTTAAAATATTGGAGTATAATGCAGGTGTTGCAGAGCTCTGTTAGATGCATTACTTACACCAAATTAATTTTAAATGTTGCAATAGTGATCACAGGTTGCAAATATAACTTATAAGTTCTATAATTTTATACTTAATATATTTGACCTTATCTCTGGTTTTACTTGTTCTATCATCATTAAACAAACACTGGAGGTTCAAGCCAATACTTTAGAGAAGACCTGGGGCCTGTTGCACAAAACTAGGATAAGGGATTAAGCTGGGATATGTTGGTTATCCTGGCTCAATTTATCCATGATCCGGTTGCACAAAAGCAGGATAGGGGGCAGTAGGATATGTTATGGTATCACATAGAACTAGACCCACCGTCATTATTTAAACGTTTGTGATCATTCATTTCAGTCATTTTGGATAATTACTTATTTAAGATGATGTTGCAATCATTAGATAATTTACAGTTTCCCATAGACTATAAGGCTATATATAAAATGACAGATTACTAATTTAACTTGTTTTAGAGGAGGAGAGTTGTTAAAATGAGGGCCGTGGAGCTTTTTGTGGAATTGTACTTCAGTATAGGTTTCACCAACAAGGAGATACTTAATCTTTTGGCACATCAGCCAGCATCACATTGTCAGAAGTATCAGGACTTTAAAAAGATGCAAAGATGCAAGACAATACATCTTTTCTGCAGAAAGAATCAGTCTCATAAATGTATGACTTTTGTTGTTTTCCTCAGTGTGGCCCTAAAACTCGGTCGTATAAAATACACATCCCATATAAATAAATGTATACACAAAGTGTAACATTATGTTCCTTTATTGAATAAGGATAAATCAAAACAGGTAAACCATCAGCTTTCAAAACTGAAGTCACAGTGACTCTACAAGATAGAAAGCACAGAATCAAAGTATATTATACAACACAAGGATAAATACACATTCAAAGGTCTGAATATAATACACCCTGTATGTCTGCACACTGAAATAAATGCAGGACAAATCCATACACATGGAATGAACAGACGAATGATGCAGTAGCCTCCCTGCAAGCTTGTATACACACAGTATACAGCACAATCATCATAAGAGGCCAAATCAATAAAAAAAAAAAAAATACACAAATTCCTCTGCCACTGCAGGACATATTTAACTTAAATTTAAAGCATGCATATGCTGGACCATAGGCCTGGTCCTGGCATGGGCATGGTTGTAGGCCTGCTGTGCCTCCTGGGGGTCTGTGAATGGTGTCAGGAGAAAAGGCTGGCAGGCAGACCCCCTGTCTCCCAGCAACACACCAGAGAATTCACCTGTCAACACTAAATCTCATCATTACAACCTTAAACAGAGTGACATTCTTGACACAGCCATGATGTAAAAAGTGGTTATTAATGGTTGTGTGGCTCACCTTGTGATCGGCGCTGACAGATTTCAGAGGTCCCAAAGACTCTGGAGTCATGGACTGAGCCAGGCCATTTTGCCACAACATTGCTGATCAGACAGTCAGCATTGCAGACCATCTGAAATCATAAGATGAGGACTATTAAACCAATCAATGCACATCACAAGCAATGTACAGTGTTCATCAATTGACAATATCAAAAAGTTATGTTCACCTGAACATTAATGCTGTGAAATTATTTCCTATTCACAAAATCCACCTCATGGGCCCCTGGGGGGGATTTTATCCTGAGGTGTGTGCAGTCCAGTGCACCAGTGACATTGGGGAAACCTGTAACACAAAGTAATGAGTATCCTACTATGACTGGTAACAGTTTTCCTGTAATTTGTAGATTTTCTCACCTGCAATCCTATAGAACTCCTCTTTGATGTCACAGAGTCTTCTGTGACCAGGGAAGGACACTGTAATAAATTATTCTGTAGTCATTTCATTTTACTTAATATATTTGATCAAATGTATTAAATATAAATGTGTCCTTGATTTTGAGGCAGTTGTTTAAGTAACTTTAATATAAAAATGTTTGGGATAGAATCTGCTTGTTTTGATCACATTAAATATAATCTTGATTTGTATGTAATTCTAAATCAAGAGAATTTTGAATGAATCCAACACAATAGAATTAGTCCGATTTTAATTGACAGGCACTTCCTGTTAAGTTATTATTAACTGAACTTGTAATGTAGTTCGATTTACTTAATTATATTGCGTGTAGCTATTGTTTATCTTTTTTTTTACAGATGAAGACACATACACCCTAAATGTAAGACAAGAGAAAATGTATCTATTCCAAAAGGAAATCCAATGTA